>NC_079222.1:48055691-48092168 GCF_029633865.1 Lampris incognitus
GTACACTTAGACCCCCACCCCCCGGGTTCAGGGATTGTCATTTCCTCTTCACATAGATGGCCTCCTTGACTCCCCATTCAAACCAGTGTTCCTCCCTACCAAGGATGTTCTCATCCTCCTCCTGGCCACTGGCCTGTAGATGGTGCAGACTGTGTAGATGGTGTAGACTGTGTAGATGGTGCAGACTGTGTAGATGGTGCAGACTGTGTAGATGGTGCAGACTGTGTAGATGGTGCAGACTGTGTAGATGGTGCAGACTGTGTAGATGGTGCAGACTGTGTAGATGGTGTAGACTGTGGACTCCTGGCCTGACGTGTTGGCTCTCCTGTGTTGTGCCATCCTCTTGGCCAGCGTGTGTTTAGTTTCCCCAAAGTACAAGTCACAGCAATCCTCCTGGCACTTAACAGTGCACACTATATTGCTTTATTTTTGCCGGGGGACCCGATCCTTGGGGTGGACCAACTTCTGGCGCAGCGTGTTTTGGGGTTTGAAAGCAACACACCTAACCAGGGCCTGTGTAAGATGAGACGCGTATTGTCAAAACACCGCATCTCAGTTGCTTTCAAACCCCAAAAGATGCGGTGTCAGAAGTTGGTCCACCCCAAGGATCAGGTCCCCCTGGCACAAACCCAGGAAACCCTATTTCCCCTCGGGGATGAATAAAGTAGTCTGATTCTGATTCTGAGTCTGAAACAGAGCCATACAGTGTACGCTGTGGATTGCTGCGACTTGTACACTGGGTGAAATGCTGGCCAAGAGGATGGCACAACGCAGGAGCGCTGACACGTCGGGCCAGGACTCCACAGTCTACAGGCCAGTGGCCACGCGTTCAGGGATGAGGATGTGCACATCCTTGATAGGGAGGAACGCTGGTTTGAACAGGGGAGTCATTTTGTTAAGAGGGAACGACCGTCCCTGAACCCGGAGGGGAGGGGGGGGGGCTAAGAGTACATCTGTCACCATCTGACAATGCTGTGATTGCAAACACTCTGTAATCCTCTGCCAATAGTACACACGGCCATCGAAACTCCAGCTCGTGGTCACGCCCATATTTGACTATGAAACCCCCTTCATTTCAAAACCGGAGAGATGTTTGCGTGAGGGTAACCAAATCCATCCTTCGGATCAGCGACCTCCTAGCGCTCACTGTCCTGCAGGGGCTTTGAGTCCCAGGTGTAGGTGTTGCTCCCGCTTGAGGACTTCAAGCCAGTGAAAGAAAGCTTCATCCTCGCCTCTGTTCTCTCAGTCCTGCAGGCCAGTGTGCTTTTCACATGTTCTCTGAGATGTAGTAGTAGACAGGTGGGTCCATGCGGTTGTTGAGACTGGCCAGACACAGGGTAACGACGTGGAAGCCTTCGCTGTTGTTCACCTCTCCATCCAACGGACGGTAATAGTGAACCAAGATCATATGGGGGTGAAGCACACCAAAAACAGTGACGATTGGGACCACTGCCTTTTGGCGATGGAGGCACCTCTTGGGTCTCCTCAGTGATTTGAGTCTGAGGATGTAGGCCATGGGCGGCACGCTGGTGCAGCAGTTAGCATGGTCACCTCACAGCAAGAAGGTCCTGGGTTCCAGCCCCGGGGTTGTCCTACCTTGGGGGTCGTCCCGGGTCGTCCTCTGTGTGGAGTTTGCATGTTCACCCCGTGTCTGCGTGGGTTTCCTCCGGGGGCTCCGGTTTCCTCCCACAGTCTAAAGACATGTAGGTCAGGTGAAGTGAGTAAATGAGTACTAAATTGTCCGTAGATGTGAATGTGTGTGTGTCGGCCCTGTGATGGACTGGCGGCCTGTCCAGGGTGTCTCCTGGCCTGCCACCCAATGACTGCTGGGATGGGCTCCAGCATCCCATGACCCTGAGCAGGATAGGCCGTTTGGGTAATGGATGGATGGATGGATGTAGGCCACAGTGCACACTATGGTGGGGACAACAAATCCCCAAACTCCCATTGTCAGGAAATAGCATGCTGCTGTCTCCTTCTGGTGGAACCTGCTGAATCATGGCAGGCGGAAGTGTCAAGGTTTGTCACCTTGACTGTGTGATCATGTAGAGGGGTTTTGTGCTGAGCCAGACAGCCACCCAGACTGTGACGGAGATAGAAATGGCCCCTGTCCCTCCTCTGTTGGGAAAATGGATGGGCAATGGTCCAGTAACGCTGAACATTTACACAGACACTTATATTATAAGACTAGAAGAGCCCCGCTACAATGTAGCGGTTTGGTTATCCACCCGTCTAAATCTCCCTCCTCTTCATCCTGTCAGCTAACCGCCTTCCCCCTGCCCCTAAACCCCCCCCCCACTCCAACTCCCTCCCCCCAAATGCTCAGAATCATCTGAAATGCCGAGAAAAGTGGTTTTTAGCCATTTTTAGAAAATGCATATTTTGCATAATTATGCATAGTTATTTTAATTTTCTGCTATTTTTCTGGTCCTCTCTGGAACAATACCTACCACCTCCAAAAAACATTAGGATCATAAGTGCATTTTTGCAAAAATGCATATATTTTGCATAATGCCAAAACATTTCTAAGTCCCAGAAATTTTTTTTTATATATAGGTGAAAAAATCAACGATGCTCAGAATCATCTGAAATGCCGAGAAAAGTGGTTTTTTAGCCATTTTTAGAAAAATGCGTATTTTGCATATGTATGCATAATTATGCATAATTTTATTTTTCTGGGATTTTTCCCCTTACTCTCTGAGACAATACCTACCACCTCCACAAAGAATTAGGATCATAAGTGTTTTAGTTTTCGGTCCCGCTATCTACACTAACACCACACACACACACACACACATTACGAAAATATGGGAGTTGATGATGGCGAGGTACATATTGCCATAGAAGAAGCCCAGTAGGACTTTGCACATAACCTCTCCATAGAGCCAGTTGTTGCCGTTAAAGTGGGAGGCAATTTTAGAGCCGTCCAAATGACGAAGAGCAAAGCAGGCAGAGCCTGATTGGCCGTGCAGATGGATGCAGGGTTCTTCATCATGGTTCTGAAGAGAAATACCCACAGGGCCGTGGCATTGGAAGGAAGCCCCACAGCAAACATGCTGACGTAGATCAGCGGTGGCTCTCCCTGTGCCATGTGCCACCGATACATCCCTCCTCTTTGGCTGAAGGCGTGCTAATCAGTGAAAACACCTGGCGTGGAGTCCGGCTGGAAGGAAAACCCGTATACACACGGCTCTCCATGGCACATGGTCAGCCACCTCTGATGGAGACGATTGGGCGGAATATGGTGGTAAGATGACTCTCCGGGGGGCGGCACGCTGGCGCAGTGGTTAGCGCGGTCGCCTCACAGCAAGAAGGTCCTGGGTTCGAGCCCAGGGTTAGTCCAACCTTGGGGGTCGTCCCGGGTCGTCCTCTGTGTGGAGTTTGCACGTTCTCCCCGTGTCTGCGTGGGTTTCCTCCCACAGTCCAAAGACATGTACTAGGTCAGGTGACTCGGCCGTGTGTGTGGGGGGGGTGTGGTGTGGGGTGGGGGGGCCCTTTGATGGACTGGCGGCCTGTCCAGGGTGTCTCCCCACCTGCCGCCCAGTGACTGCTGGGATAGACTCCAGCATCCCTGCTACCCTGAGTAGGATAAGCGGTTTGGATAATGGATGGATGGATGGATGGATGGATGGATGGATGGATGGATGGATGGATGGATGGATGGATGGATGGATGGATGGACGGACGGACGGATGGATGGATGCATGACTGTCCAGGACATTTCTGGCTGCGAAGGAGAGTGATACCCCATCTTCTGCCTCTGTGCCAAAGAAGTCTGAATTCTGACATCAGAAAGGGGTTAAAAAATAGTAAACTATATCTATTCATCGAGTGTAATGCAAGTAACCTATTGTTTTAGTCATAACCTGTGACTAAATGTCGCTTTGAATCAACGTTAACTTCTTCTGCATACTTTGAGTTGTTTGCTCTGTTTGCGCAGTGATTTGTGTCAAAACCCGAGTTTGAGTTTTGGATTGTAGGACGAATGAAGCGTGCCAAGACCTGCGGCTAAATCTACAGCTCACGTTATTTTACGAAACAAGTCAAAGGTAGAGACATGCGACTTTCGAAGCTCCGAATTTAGACCTCGTTAAATCACAACACTTTCATTTTCTTGGTTCAAGCGCAAACTGGAAACCTGCGTGACGTCACGCCGCCAGGTGCGCATGCGTCCCGCAAACTGGCGAGAGTTCCTTGTTCACCAAGTCGGAACGTACACACTTAGTGAAACCCCGACGCTAATTGCTGACGCCTGGGATTTCACGGGAATACCACGCAAACGCGGTGTCATGGGCAAAAGCTCACGCTTATTTATATTTAAACAAAGACCTGATGCTGTACAAAACACACGAATGTGTTTAATTGCAACTGGAATTTGATCTGGATCTTTCAACAACAAAAAAGCCGCCTGGTTTATGGTAATCTGTCTGCCAGTAAGAGAGATACCTGGAATATTACTTTCAAGAATTAAGGTGGACAGGAGTTGGGCAGCAAGCAAGAATAAATAAGGAGAGACCGGGCAGCCTTGGCGAACTCCTCGAGACAATTAACAATGGATTTGTTAAAGTAAATAAAACTTGCTGACGTCTGGGCAGACCTTCAGTAAATTAGTCCAAGTGTGGATGTCTTGCGAGCATTTTTACTGTTTTAATAAACAAGGGTAGACGCTTGCAAAGGCTGTGATTGGTTGTTAAGTACATTACATTTTGTTTGTCTTTTGTACGCATTTCTATCAAAGAAGAGGGGTCCGTCCTCTGCTTATTATTATTATTATTATTATTATTATTTCTGTGATTTCTCCTACTTTGTTCCTAAAAGCCCCCCGTGGACATTTCTCTCATCCCAGTCGAGGGTCTAAGTGCAGATGATGCAATTTATTGCATCGAACTGTTCCTCACCGTGTGAATGAGGCTGTAACTGTAATTTAGGGCCAATCAATAAACTTGGTTTGTGTGTCGGGCATCAAAGGCACTGCCACAGAAAACACGTAAAAGCAAAATAGGTAAAATGGCACGTCTGTAACATTGGTTGCACTACCATATTTCGCCAGTAGGCGGCAGCGCAAAACAATCGCCCCACACCTCAATTTAACTGACACGTCGGGTGCCTGGCTTGTTGACATCTTTCAAACAGCACCATAAAACCGCACAAAAACACCATACCCCCCCCCCCCCCACAGGTATAAAGTATAAAGGTGGTGTTAGAAACTTTATTTAAAACGACTTTGCTTGAGATTATCAGGCAAACAACTGTGCAGATGATACAAGATTCGATGCAAGATAAGAGCCGATAAACGGCCTCCAGCATGAATGTTCACTCATTCGAGCTCGTTTGTGTAAACTTTCGGAGGCATGACCATGAATAAAGTATTTCTGGTGTAATTCTGACAAGGACTGGGAAGACTGAACATTGGATCTCTTCACCGGCTTCGCTGATTCACTGAGCCAGCTGCTTCCTACAACTGTTTTCACCAGGGATGCAACATCCCACATATGATCTGCCGTCCTGGTATCTGCTGTTAATGTTGTTGTTACTGTTTTGGGAGCGAAGGAAGGGCGGAGCAAAGCCACGAGGGTCAGAATCAGAACCAGAACTAGAACCAGAATCATATTTATTGACCATGTAGGTTTGCACATACATGGAATTTGTCTCTGGTTTCGTGGCTCTCTCAGCGTACTTAACATGGCATAGCAACACAACAGTCTTCAGATATATACACAAGGGCTGACTACACAGAGGGGAAATAAGGGTGATAAAGTGCAATGGTGCAGAGAACATATCAGAGATGCTGAAAGCATCCCTGTCGTGGCTTTTCCCGTGCCTGGAGCATTCAAAGGGGAACCAGAAGTCATTGAAACCCTGCCCCCCCCCCTCTCTCTCCTAAATGAGCCACGAGCCCCCTATCTTTCTCACCCAAGCCCCCATTAGCCTCCAAGGTTATGGCTATTACTATCCAGCGCAGCAGGGAACCTCTGTAGTCCTCCGAGCACACTTGGTTATTCCTGGTGTTTACATTCTGGCTGTTGGGATCCAAGCCAGTGCTGCCATTTTGTGTCCACTGGTTACTAAAATTAGGAACGTGTCCTCTACCGTGCTCTACTTAAAGCCCTCGGGACTACCTTGCGATTTGGGGATATTCAAATAAACTTGACTCGACTGCCGTAGCCTAGCTCTTTCTGACCTCTCCCTCCTCCTCTCCCTCTTCTCCACGGTTCACTGTCATCTCCATGGTAACCACTGGGAGGTTGGAGAGACTGCCTGCCAGTTGGTCACTGCTTGTTTCTATGGAAACCTGTAGTGCTCTGCCCAGATGCTAGCCTGCATCAGTATCAGGCACTACCTGACTGTAGTGCATCCATTCCATGAAAGCCTCCCACAGAGATCGCTCTACTTGGACCAGTTTGGTTGCTTGGGGGGGGGGGGGTTGGGGCTGCTGTGGTACCTGACCTCCTAGTCCAGCAGAGCTGTCAGCTCGCTCAGCCGGGACTGACCACCCGCCATGATGTCGTACCTCTGGACTACAGCTGCCATAATGCCCTGCTCTATTATGCCAGCGTCACACAGGTCCAAGACCAGCCTGCTATGTTTTCAAACGTAACACAGTTTTTGACCTGTAGATGTCAACAAACTCGTTAAAATGCTCCAGGGTTTGGTTACTACTTAAATAACCTGGGTCCCCATGATAGAAAACACATGATTCGTTTTTGCCCCCAAGTTCTTTGTGACCCAAGGGTCCAAATCGAGCACGGAAGTGTCCCATTGGGAGGTCCGGATGAAAAAAAGTCATAGTCCCATGTGCTGCTTAGACGCCCAGTGATGCTGGGATAGGCTCCTGCATCACTGCCACCCTGAGAGCAGGACAAGTGGTTTGGACAATGGATGGCTGGATGGATTTTCCCTTTGGGATAAAGATGATGCGTGGAAGTATCTCATTATGGCACAGAACTGCTGTGGCTGAAGAAACACACACACACACACACACACAGACACACACACACACACACACACACACACACACACACACACACACACACACACACACACACACACACACACACACACACACACACAAAGCACCACACAAAATGACTTTTACTGAATCCCAGTTCAGCACAATTACTTCTATACAGTCACCGCTAAACCATCTGCAGTTACTGTGCTGGGCTGATGACCTCGAGGCCTTTAGTCTCGGCTATAGTCTCCTGGTACTTTATTACGCCAATAAAACAAAACAAACCCCCCTGCCGTTTCGTTAAACGGCAGGGGGATTAGAACGACCGGGATTTCACCCCTACCTAAAACGACCATGGGCGGTCAAAATGACCGCCGGCTTTTAAACTCTATATTCTGTCGAGATAAATACCCAGCTGAGGTATTAATGCATTGCATGTGTTAGCATGTCTGTTAGGAAACTACTGACGCCAAAATTAACATTTCAACAACTTTAATACTATTTTCAAACCATTTAAACTTCAGAGACATGGTCGACCGTGAACAGCAAAATTGAAACAGTGAAAATATGACCCGAAAACAAAACAGAAAACACATGTTGCTAATCTAACAAACGTAACAAGGCCTATAAAACGTGAAAACGTAAGTAAAAGAACTGGACGTTTTAAAGGAAATGACGCGACCAACACACGTCATAAATAGCGACGTGATGGGCACGATGACGCTCATATTACGTGCGGTCATTTTGACCGCTCATGGTCGTTTTAGGTAGATCTTATCATACCTTTTTGTGTGTAGTTGATCTAAAACTCATTTTAATGCAAATATATGCAATTTTAGGAGCATTCGGGGAGCGGCATGTTCTGTATCTTTTCTCCACCAAAGTTGTGAAACTTTGAAAATCCGAAACGGTCAAAATGACCTCCTTGGTCGCTCTTGTTTAATCAAGGTCCTGGATCCGCAAGACGCTTTGTTTGTTGTGATCCTGTGCATGGCCTGGGAGCAGGAAAAAAAATACAAATATTTTCTCTCTGAGTTTCGAAACAAAATAATTTGAACTCTTTACTAAACAGCCATCCACAATTTCCAAACAAACATCTGAGACTGAACAATTGCCATCGATTCTAATTTCCGACAGATGGGCCGTAACAACTTCACTAGCAGACTCGAGCAGAAATACTTTGATTTTTATTTTCTCGTGTCAAGCACGCATGGACATTTTGTATAACCCGGTAACCTTTACACCTTTATCTTAAAGACAGTGTGAGATGAAAATGTACGTTTTATATCTTCTCTGCTCATGTCGCCAAGTCATATTATGCTTCCTTTCTACAATTTGTGTCGCCAAGTCCACGTGGGCAGGCGAGTGACGTCACAGAAGGTTTTGCACCATGCAATCAAATCCTGAAGAGAGCTGGCGATGGATGGGCTGGGAGAGCCTGGTCTGCTGCGCCCGGTGGGCCCAGGGACCACGGCCCTGCCTGGAGCTGCGCCCGAGGAGGAAACACCGAGGACGGTCTGACAGGACGAGGAAGCGGGGCAGGCTAAGCTAACTGCTAGCCCATGCAGACCGGCAGTTCCCACAGTCATCCTGGCTGGCGTTCATTCCCTTGGACAGTGGATTTTATATGTATGTATGTATGTATGTATGTATGTATGTATGTATGTATGTATGTATGAATGTATGTATGAATGTATGTATGTATGTATGTATGTATGTATGTATGTATGTATGTATGTATGTATGTATGAATGTATGTATGAATGTATGTATGTATGTATGTATGTATGTATGTATGTATGTATGTATGTATGTATGAATGAATGAATGTATGTATGTATGTATGTATGTATGTATGTATGTATGTATGTATGTATGTATGTATGTATGTATGAATGTATGAATGTATTTATTTATTTAGTGGGATATGTTTGTGTTTTGTAGTTTTTGTAGTTTAAATATGTGTTCTTGTAGTTCGGATGTGTTTTCTGTGTTGCACCGCTGTGGGCTGGGGGAAACGATATTTCGTTTCATTTCATGGGATGAAATGCCAAACAAATGTTCCTGATTCCTGGAGGATGAACCCCCCCCCCCTCCATTCTCCTCCCAGGCCTAATATCCTGTTTCGCTTGAAAACGGGCCACATGACAGAAGCAAGATAAACTGTCTTAAAACACGTGCGCTGTATGCATGAACAGCAGCAGCAGCAGCAGCGCAGTCTCGAGCTCTGCACAGGTTATTAAAGCCGACCTGTGCTGAGCCTGTTTGCGCCCTCTGCTGGCGCACATGGGAAGTGCTAAATCATACATCAGACAAAGCTCAGTTTGCCACAACTGTGAGAATTAACTCTTTATTCAATGTGCACAAGCCGAAGAAATTCACCTTTACACTTCACCAGTGGCATCCAGTTTAGTAATTCCTCATCAAAATAATCTCATTAGGTACAGGGGTTTTTACACACACCTTTATCTTTTGTTAAATGGCAGAGTTCCTCAAATATTTAAGTCAAAAGCAACAGTAGCAGCTTTTATTCTTGTTTTGAAGGAAGCTGACATAAACCTGGGGCAATAGGTGAGTAGATCCAGGCTTGTTATGACAGTTAGAAGCTGCAGGTCTCTACAACTGGATGCGACCAGCTCCGCTTGACAACATCTGGTAGTCAGCTGATCACTAGCATGCTCTTTTACAATGATGCAGAAGTCAGCTTGTTAGAATCAGCACGTGTCCACAATAAATCCCACAGTAAAGCCCACAGAAGTATGATACATTCACCTTTGACCCAGAATCACGTGTTTCCCCCACAGAGGTGCAGCAAGGACACGACGACAGAAAAGCACACGCAGCAGACTGCAGCAACACACATGCAAACCTCCTCTTTTGACACAGTGATGGACAGATGTGTGTTTACATGACAGGGTGGTGGACAAATGTATGTTTACATGACGGGGTGGTGGACAGGTGTGTGTTTACATGCAACGGTGGTGGACAGATGTGTGCCTACATGACAGAGTGGTGGACAGATGTGTTTACATGACAGGGTGGTGGACAGATGTGTGTTTAGACGACAGGGTGGTGGACAGATGTGTGTTCAGACGACAGGGTGGTGGACAGATGTGTGTTTACATGACACAGTGGTGGACAGATGTGTGTTTACATGCAACGGTGGTGGACAGATGTGTGTTTAGACTACACGGTGGTGGACAGATGTGTGTTTACATGACACGGTGGTGGACAGGGTAGTGGATGAAGCAGCTGGACAAGCTGACAGTTGAACTGACATACAGTCAGAAACCTCAAGACAATCGAGCAAAGCACTAAATACAACCAGACTCACAACTAGACAGAATGACATGTTCAGTCACACACATATTTAAAAAAATATATCTTCTGTAACGTAACAAACAGGCATATGTTAAAAAGGAACAGGGGGGACATATTGAACCAAATCTGTATTTTGATTTAGCATGAGTAAATTAATGGGAATTAATTGATTAATCAGTAAGTAAATAAATACAATGTAAAACATAAAATCTGTATTTTAGCATGAGTTCATTAATAAGTATTTAAATAAATAAATTGTGAATTAATTGATTAATGATTAAGTAACTAAATAAAATGTAAAATATAAAATCTGTATTTTTACCATGAGTTAGTTAATAAGTATTTAGATAATTAAATAATAGTGAATTAATCGATTAATCAGTAAGTAAATAAATACAATGTAAAACATAAAATCTGTATTTTTAGCATGAGTTAATTAATAAGTATTTAAATAAATAAATAGTGAATTAATTGATTAATGATTAAGTAACTAAATAAAATGTAAAACATAAAATCTGTATTTTTACCATGAGTTAATTAATAATTGATTAAATAACTAAATAGTGAATTTATTTATTGATCATTAAGTAAATGAATAAAATGCAAAATAATAACAATAATAATAATAATGAAATGGCTGAAACAGCATAACTGAGTTTGGACAGGAAAGCAACCTCATGTATTTGCCCTGCAGCTTCACTCGTATGCAGACCAAACAGCAGTATATGCAGTAATGTATCGTTACCAGTATCATAACCAAACATTGTGTTTAAGCAGAACAGAACATGTGAGAGGTTTTTGAAAATAAAAAATACAGCAACTTTTATGCATTTTGCACATCAAAATACTGACATAGTAGCAGCAAACGGAGCATCTTTGAGTAAAGTGGTCGGCGTGGTTTTTAGTTGCACCCCTCCGTGTTGTAAATACAGTCCATAAACTGTACTAGACTCACCGCTGAGAGACGGAGGCCCTGCACTGCGAGATGAAGATCAGCAGATGTACAAATTAATCAGCTTGACTGGCTGTGCATGAAGTCATATGTTCACCAGACAAGAATACACTGCAGCTACCAGACTGTCTGTCTCTCTCTCTGTCTGTCTCTCTGTCTCTCTCTCTCTCACACACACACACACACATGTATGAACAGATGAGGGGGGATAAAAGACAGAGAGGGCAGACAAGCAAAGCCGAAGTGAAGTTTGGAGGAGAGACATGTTCACTGGGACGAGGCACATCATGTGGAAAAGGCCTTTGAGTTTTGGGGGGGATCACTCTTAAGAAGCAGCAGCAAAGTAGCAGGAAATGAAGCGAGTGAAAGGACAAGAATGGGTATGACGCATGGTGAGAAGACCAGGACAGAGAGAAGGATGAGCATACAGCAGGAAGACGTGGGTAGCAGCTCAGAGGTTACATACATCTATAAGTCCTCTTGACAGACATTAGACTGCAATGGAGAACAAAGCCCTTGATGGTGAAGTTAGTGCTGCAGCAGCACCAACCACAGGGTTGACAGAGAGAGAGAGAGCGAGAGAGGGAGAGCGAGAGAGAGACAGCGTGAGAGACAGCGTGAGAGAGAGGGGGAGCGTGAGTGAAAGTGTGAGAGAGAGTGTGAGAGACACGTGACAGCTTTAGTCTCCTCACAACTCATGCGCTACCTTTTGATCTACTTCTGTTTCTTTATTGTTATTGTTTCTTTATTGATCGTTACAATGTTGTGTTGATGTTCATTGTTAGTGTTATTGTGTACTGTCCAAACTGTATTTTGATGCTTTGGCAACATTGTTTTAAAACTTTCATGCCAACAAAGCCCTTTGAATTGAATTGAATTGAATTGAGTGACAGTGTGAGAGAAAGGGTGAGTGTGTCAGAGAGAGTGAGAGTGTGAGAGAGACAGTGTGAGAGAGTGTGAGAGAGACAGTGTGAGAGAGTGAGAGCGAATGTGAGTGTGAGAGTGACAGAGAGTGAGCGGAGTGTGAGAGAGCATGAGTGAGAATGAGAGGAGAGTGATACAGAGAGTGAGCGGAGTGTGAGTGAGAGGAGAGTGAGACAGAGTGAGCGGAGTGTGAGAGAGCATGAGTTAGAGACAGAGAGAGTGAGAGGAGAGTGAGACATAGAGTGAGCGGAGTGAGAGTGAGAGGAGAGTGAGAGGAGAGCGAGACAGAGAGTGAGCAGAGCGTGAGAGAGCGTGAGTGAGAGACAGAGAGAGTGAGAGGAGAGTGAGACATAGAGTGAGCGGAGTGTGAGTGATAGTGAGAGGAGAGTGAGAGGAAAGTGAGACAGAGAGTGAGCGGAGCGTGAGAGAGCGTGAGTGAGAGACAGAGAGAGTGAGAGAGAGGACAGAGTGTGAGAGCAAAAGCAAGAGAGCAAGAGAGAGAAAGAGATTTCTGACAAAAGGTTTCCATCTTAAAAGTGTCTTCCTATAAAAAGCAGGAAGTGTAAACCTGGCTGTATTTAACAGATGTAGCTGATGGTGTGTCTGGTGTACTTATACACCAGAGTCCATGTATTATTACGTCTATTTACTATGACCTGGACATGCTTGGGGTTAGAGCAGGTGCAAAAGGCTTGAACGCCCTCAACCACCGGTGGGAAACTGATCATCAATTACGACGTGGCGGCCAGTGTCTGAGATACAGCGTACTGGCCAACAAGTCGTACAGTTTCGCGAAGAGCTGCATTGATATTCATACGAGAACTGACGGTGAATCAGCGTGAGGAGGATTTAGTGTACGGCTCGGTGGAGGTTCAACCCTTTGGCCGCCTTAATGCATGTTTGTGGGTTACGTGTATGGAAGAGCCCATGGCAAAGGCCGAGCTTCACGTATGCAGAGTCGTGCTACCGCTGATGAACGAGTTATACCAGCGTCGCAAGACATAACGGTACAGGTATTTTTTTATTCAAATTATTGCAAGAATGCCCAGGGTTGCAGCAGTAGTCTAAGGTGTCAGATTGGAATCAGTAAATTCTGTATCTCTATGGCTCCGAGTCAGTACGTTAGCTGCGGTCGTAGTGCTCGTTTACCTGATTTTTACTCAGCAATAACAGCAATCGTTCTCTGGATTTCAAGTTTGTCACTATGGTGCAGGGTACTCAACAAATGATGCAGAAATGGTGACGACAACGCTTATTTATTTCATGGATATCCGAAGGAGCAGATGCCAGGTGGGGAACACGCGGCGTGGGCTTCACATCAGGACGTTGGCGCGCGTGTCGGGCAGCCGCAGCCCCACGAGTCCCCCGCCAACCAGCACAGCAGACGCCAGCAGGATGGGGATGGCCTTGGTGATCCCGACTAAAGAGCCGAAGATGAGGTTGCCCAGCACCGCTGCCAGCTTACACATGGCATTACAGAACCCGAAGCCTGTGCCCCTGAAACCGGAGGCAGAAAGACAATCACATGGAACACTGACACAAATTACGAGGGAAGTCACCGACGTTTATGTTTTCACTCACACATTAAAAATTATTTGAGATTTTTTTTTCTAGCTCACAATTACCCCGCTCTCCCAAGCCCTCCTGGTCACCGCTCCACCCCCTCTGCAGACTACCACGTGCCTCCTCCCATACACGTGGAGTCGCCAGCCGCTACTTTTCACCTGACAGTGAGGAGTTTCACCAGGGGGATGATCACGCTATTCCCCCCCTGAACAGGCGCCCCGACCGACCAGAGGAGGCGCTAGTGCAGCGACCAGGACACACACCCACATCCGACGTCCCACCTACAGACACAGCCAATTGTGTCTGCGGGGACGCCCGACCAAGCCGGAGGTAACACAGGGATTCGAACCAGTGATCCCCGTGTTGGTAGGCAACAGAATAGACCGCCACCCCACCTGGATGCCCTAAACTGTTTCTTTATTTACCTTGTATTTAGTTACTTTCTAATATACACTCAAACATCGACCCATCCATCCATTATCCAAGCCACTTATCCCAGTTGGGGTCACGGGATGCTGGAGCCTATCCCAGCAGTCACTGGGCAGCAGGTGGGGAGACACCCTGGACAGACCAGCAGACCATCACAGGGCCCACACATTCACACCAAGGGACAATTTAGTACGGCCGATTCACCTGACCTGCATGTCTTTGGACTGTGGGAGGAAACCGGAGCACCCGGAGGAAACCCACGTGGACACGGGGAGAACATGCAAACTCCACACAGAGGACAAACCAGGACGACCCCCAAGGTTGGACAACCCCGGTGTTCGAACCCAGGACCTTCTTGCTGTGAGGCGAGCGCGCTCACCACTGCGCCACCGTGCCGCTAGACCCAAACAACCATTGCAAAATGAACTTGGTGATCATTTCAAACGAGGTTCGGTTGGCAGTTTTCTGGTTGAACCAAGTGACATCACGCACCCCCATTTCTTGGATAGTGTGACTGTGACTTGGTGCTACAGCATGACGTTTTATAAATATGGCTGTGAAAACAACTTCTTGGTGTTGAAAAGGAAACTTAATACTCCCCATTTGTAAGTCAAAGTGATCATCTGGAGTACAACGCAACTCGCTCAAGTAGATGTTTAGATAATGCAGTTACACGTATGGTCAATAGGCAACCGTGACACGTCACACAAGGTGGCACACACCTCCTGTCCGTTGGGTACATCTCGGCCGTGACGACGTCCAGGGAGTTCCAGGCAGAGATGCTGAGGCCGTTGTAAAGACAAAGCATGAAGATCATCATGGACTCACTGGTGCCAAACCACAAGAAGAAACAGCTGATGCCCGACAGCACCATGGAGCCCCCTGCAGGACAAAACACCAAACATCATCCGGCGTCTTCTACATCTTAGATACAGGTCTACAGTGACGTCAGTGAACAATGTACCAAAAAGATCAAAACGCTTCACCCTCAAAGGCCCACAAAGAGGATATCCACACAACCCAAACTACACATGGCTACCATTCACACCAGTGAGAAGTTACAGGAGGCGCCCGAGGATCACAGGGCATCATGCCGTACCTAACATGCTCAGCCGCCCTATCTTGTCCATCAGGAGGGCAGAGACTATGTTGCCAGGCAACACAGCCAGCGTTCCCAGGAAGTTCACGAAGTAGACCCAGTAGGCGCTGTAGTCGTCATCGAACGTCATCTGACAACCGGTCTTGTTGTGGTGGAAGGAGCTGTTGATCACCCTCGAATTCAGTAGCTTGGAGTCGTCGATATCTGTTTATGCAAAAGACGATGTTGAGCACAACTGGAAACTTCACAAGTCCTAGAAGAACGACACAACTGAGGTAGGGATCCTCCAACCGGTTCACCTTCACACCCGTCACGACAACTTAAAGCAACGTGTCAAGTGTCTCAACCCTGGAGTGTTTACTTTACATGATGTCTGGCAACAATTGGTTTCTCTTTTGGGGATCCCCTCCCCCCCCCTTCTCCCCAATTGTATCCGGCCAATTACCCCACTCTTCCGAGCCGTTCCGGTCGCTGCCCCACCCCCTCTGCCGAGCCGGGGAGGGCTGCAGACCACCACACGCCTCCTCCCATACATGTGGAGTCACCAGCCGCCTCTTTTCACCTGACAGTGAGGAGTTTCACCAGGGGGACGTAGCACGCGGGAGGATCACGCTATTCCCCCCAGTCCCCCCCCCCGAACAGACGCCCCGACCGACCAGAGGGGGCGCTAGTGCAGCGACCAGGACACACACCCACATCCGGCTTCCCACCCACAGACACGGCCAACTGTGTCTGTAGGGACGCCCGACCAAGCCGGAAGTAACGCGGGGATTCGAACCGGCGATCCCCGTGTTGGTAGGCAACGGAATAGACCGCTACGCTACACGAGCGCCCGATGTCTGGTAACATTTAAATGAGATACATGTAAGAGAAGTGTACGCTTTAACTCCTAAACGTCTTTAAATATCAACAATAATTTGAAATAATTTTGACGATTTACCGAAGCATCGGGAAAAGTGAAGTTTGAAGTTAATGCAACGTGCATGGATAAGAAGACACACCGGCCGCTGGCTCGCGGGTCTGACCCTTTAGTCTAGCGGTTAGCGATGTGTCCCGCGGTGCGGGCGATACGGGTTCGCTTCCCGGCCGCGGCAGTTCCTGAGGTTACGTTGTCCCCCCCCGAATTCGCTGTAATACTTTTTGTGGGGTTTCAACCGTGTAGGTGTGCACATCTTTCAAATGTGCAGTGAAGAGCCTTGAGAAATAATCAAGCGATTCATTAAAAAATATTCATTACCACCCAGCAAAAAAACAGCTCCGGCAAATATGTTTACACCATTCAGCTTGTGAATTTTAAACGTCTTCACGTGCACTGGGACCCACTGGTATCTCCATGTGGGATTACATATTACATTATATTACCTACTACATATTACATGTGGGATTATACTCTAATCAATTCCGCATGCGTAAAGGTGCATTTGGGGCAGATTCAGTATGGAGAATTATTTCTGGCATCCATCCCTAAATAGAAATATTAAAGCAACTCAGTGGACACAACAACAAAGCGTAAAGCTCTGCTCTCATTTTCTCTTCTTCTTCGTTCCCTTTCACTCTCCCAGTCTCCCTCCATCTGTCTTTCTCGTTGTGCTCTGCTCTGCTCTGCTGGGATTTGTCGCTTCGGGCAAAGAGACTTTATTTCGCATGTGGTATTACCATCAACCTGACATGCCCTCACTGTTTCACGTCCAGCTGCTTTCTGAGTGCTTAGGGGAACCGTTCTCCAGCTCTCCAGCCCCCACAAGACCTGACTCAGCCGCAGCTCTCCTGGAGCACTTAAACCTGTCTTTCTTCACCCGGCCTACGGCTTTCCCAGCCCGAAAATCATCACACTGTAATTTACGGTAACACTTTAGTATGGGGAACGTAGTCACCATTAATTAGGTGCTTATTAGCATGCAAATTAGCAACGTATTGGCTCTTAATTGGTCATTATTACGTACTCATTAATGCCTTATTCTGCATGGCCTTATTATGCAACCAGTAAGCCATTAACTATGAGTTTTCCCTCTATGACCTCAGAAGTATTGCTTATTAGTAGTACCATCTCAATATGCTTTGCTTAGTGTGGCCTTTATAAGGTGGTAGTACCACAAGAAGAGTTATTCTCCCTTACTAACACTTAATGAATATGCTCTGTTCTTACATAACAACACACAAAACTACAAGTGTTCATAGTGTTAAATTACTCTAAATTAAGTTTTTGTTACTTAGAATATGTTCCCCATACTAAAGTGTTACCTAATTTACATATCAAATGCAGGTAAATCTTGATTTGACCTCTTCTCGTCTCCAAAGAGCTGACAATTATATTTTATACGGCTTCGCCACCACCCTGAGGAAACACTACCATGCGGACCGCCCCAACGCTGTGGCAACGCTGCGTAAAGTGAGTGACATATCTACAGTATGGAATGGGTGATTTATCATCCCCATTCTCAGCTGCAAAAAAAAACTAAAAACAACAGGGAGACAGAGATGGTGTCAGAAGAGTTTTTCTCTAGTTTCATGAGATCATCATGTCACCAGCAAATGCAGGGGATGCACTCCATGATGATCAAATCCAGCTGAACTATCGTGTGACACGACATTCCAGATTGAACAAAAAAGTGAATTTCTTCTCGTTAAGGTCACTGACGTTTGAAGCTCATCTCTGCTGTAGACTGCGACAGACTTCTGACACTAGCGTTAGCTAGTGACAGATGCAATTTATGTATTATGTTGGTAAACTTTCTGTATTATGTGCTGGCCATTGTTGATGCAAAGCTGAAACAACAGCAGCAAGGCTCAGCTACTAGTTGCATGAGCCTTGACTGGAGCGGAAATCCCTGCAGGGCAGACAAATTATTGTTTTACCTACACTACGTCACAATACGTACGTGTCAGAGCACACGTTTTTGCGAGACCGAAATACGTGTATATGGACACGTATTAGTTGCCACTGGGGCCGCAATCCCGTCTTCTGGCCACTGGGGGCGCAAGAAAAAGGGCGGACAGCGTCATGGTGGCAGCAGTCCTGCAACCAGCATAGTAGATGAATGCGGGAGGTGCGGCAAGACGCAGCACACCGATGAGCGGAAGTGTCCTGCAATGAACAGGAAGTGCAGCAACTGTCATAAAAAGGGACATTGGGCGCGTGTATGTCACGCTAAAGCGGTGAGAGACGTCACTGAACAGCTTAAACAGCTGTACTTTCTGGGAGAAGTTGGCAAAGACAGCAGTCAGGAACATTCGCTCCGCCATCTTTGTTCAATATTTTTGACATTCTATTGCGTCATGACCATGGTCATGACAGACCTAGTAGGCTACAGGGCGCCCCTAGCGGCATCTGTGAGATACGTGTCAATGAACACGTATAAGTGACTTGCAGAAGCGTGTCCATACACACGTAAAGAGGAGGTGACCGGTCTAGTCAGTGATAGCAATAAAATGGACAAAACGGACGGATGAAGAAGCTTAAAAGTTACCAGTTTATGCCACAACACTGGTTTTTGTGCAGAGTGGTGGACCTCATTCAAAGATCTCTGTTTTATGTTAGTGACTAGGGTTGAATAACACATCTTGAAATCAAAGAAGGTTGAATCAGTTCATCTGGACAGAGAGTTTACTGACAGATACGTGTCATCACTCATCTAAGTGACCTCTTCAGCCTCAACTGACTGCAGGTGTCCCCACCCTTATAAACAACACAGTGGCATAATGACCCAAACCAACAATCGTGTGCAAATATAGGCGTGACCATTAACTAGAGTTTCAATGGCCATGTGTACTACAGGGAACGACCATCCCTGAACCGAGGCAGGTGGCCTAAGAGTACACCTGTCTCCATCTTACAATGCTGTGATTGCAAACATTCCCAAATCCTTTGTGAATAGTACAAATGGCTATTGAAACGCTAGATAATGGTCATGCCCATATCAGCACATGAAACTGATCGTTGTTTTTGGTCGTTATGCCGCTGTATTATTTAGAAGGGTGGAGATACCTGCAGTCAGTTTAGACTGAAGAGGTCACTCAGGGGACCAGAGGGTGTGCTCCAACTGTCAGGGCATCACATTGCTCAGCCTCCCAGGGAAAGTCTACTCCAGGGTGCTGGAAAGGAGGCTCCAACCGACTGTCGAACCTCAGATCCAGGAGGAACAATGCAGATTCAGTTCTGGCCGTGAAACAATGGTCCAACTCTTTACCGTGCTGAGGGAGGCATGGGAGTTTAACAAGCCAGTCTACATGTGTTTTGTGGACTTGGAGAAGGCTTATGGCCGTGTATCCTGGGGCACTCTGTGGGGGGTACTGCGGGAGTATGGGGTACCGGGACAGTTGCTACAAGCCATCCGGCCCTTGTATAATCAAAGTGACAGCTCTGTCCGCACTCAAGTCAAACAAGTTTTCGGTGGTTGTCGGACTCCGCCAAGGTTGTCCCTTGTTTCCAATTCTATTTGTGACATTCATAGACAGGATCTCAAGGCGCAGCCAAGGTGAGGAGTGTGTCCATTTTGGGAGCCTCAGAATTGCATCTCTGCTCTTTACAGATGATGTGGTTTTGTTGGCTTCATCAGAACGCGACCTCCAGCGCACTCTGGGGCAGTTTGCAGCTGAGTGTGAAATGGCCGGGATGAGAGTCAGCACCTCCAAGTCTGCGGCCATGGTTCTCTATGGGAAAATGGTTGATTGCTCCCTCTAGGTTGGGGATAAGTTGTTGCCTCAAATGAAGGAGTTCAAGTATCTTGGGGGCTTGTTCACGAGTGAGGGTAGGATGGAGCGGAGGACTGACGGGTGGATTGGTGCAGCATCAGCAGTAATGAGGACGTTGTACCAAACCATTGCGGTGAAAAGGGAGCTGAGCCGGAGGGCAAAGCTCTCAATTTACCAGTCAATCTTCGTTCCAACCCTCACCTATGGTCATGAGCTCTGGGTAGTGACCGAAAGGGTGAGATTGTGGATACAAGTGGCTGAAATGAGTTTCCTCTGTAGGGTGTCTGGGCTCAGCCTTAGAGATAGGGTGAGGAGCTCGGACATCCGGAGGGAGCTCGGAGTAGAGCCGCTGCTCCTTCACGTCAAAAGGAGCCAGTTGAGATGGTTCAGGCATTTGATTAGGATGCCTCCTGGGCGCCTTCCTTTGGCGGTTTCCTGGGCACGTTGAACTGGGAAGAGACCCCGGGGTAGACCCAGAACTCGCTGGAGGGACTACATGTCCAATCTGGTCTGGGAACATCTTGGGATGCTCCAGGAGGAGCTGGAGGGTGTTGCTGGGGAGAGGGACATCTGGAGTGCCCTACTTAGCTTGCTGCCACTGCGACCTGACCCTGGAGAAGTAGCTGATGATGAGATGAGATGAGACGAGATGATATGATATGAGATGAGACGAGATAAGATGAGATGTCACTTAGATGAGTTATGAAATGTATCTGTCAATAAATGTTGTATCCAGATGAACTGATTCAACCTTCCTTGATTTTCTTACCTGGATTATTGAGTGACCAGGATTCAATAACATATCTTGAAATCAAATCATAAAGACAAAGATATCTTGTAATCTTATTTCATAGTAACATGACACTTACACTCCTCCTCTCAATCACAACCTGGTGGTGTATGTGTGTCTCAGTGACCCTGAGAGTTAGGCTGTTGGGGGCCTTGAGCAAAGCAAACTTGTCTCAGATGAAGGGCCAGACAAATATGAATTGTTTTAAGGCGCTGAATTTTTAAGACGTAGGATGTGATATTTGGACAACTGATTGCTGGTCTTCAGCCTAAAGAAGAAATGTTATGTTGTTGCCTTATAGGCTCAGGACTTACAATGCGCTGCAAAGATGGTGGGGTGAAATGCATGTCCATCAAGGAGCAGGAGCAGAGGAGATCTTGGCGTTTGACAGATGTGACCAGTATAAGGCTCAGCTCCATACAGGAGAATAGCTCTGAGCAGTTTTCTGCTGAGCACTTTTTCATGGTAGGGAGCCAGATCCTTCTGAGCTCTGGCTGGGTTGGCAAGCAGTTGTAAAAAAAATTGGGTTGTCTTAATATGGCTTTAGGTTGCTTAGAAAATAAACACAAAAACGCAGACAATGTTTCCATGCATTTGTGCTGAGCAGCAGATACCCGGTCTCTTTGCAGACGGTGAGCGAGACTGTGGAGGGAGCTAAACCCAGCACCTCCATTCACTGTTGACTTTAAAGGAAAATTCGTCGATTCTTATACTTATCTCTGTCTATCTGCGACTGGGATAGCATATAAAAAAATACTCGCACTTGCTCCTGATCATTTTTGCATCTCTGCATGCGAAAGGTTTTTTTTTCTGTCCGCCAAATGACGTCACGATACATCACTCTGCAGACAGAAAAAACTACAGCCTAGCATGGCTACCCACCGTTCAAAAACTCATCCTCCTTCTCTCAGCTAAGATGCATTTCCAGTGGTGTACATGATGTCCCACAACCCTAACGCAGAGGATTTTATAGAAGATGATACAGACGCTCGAGCACAATTCGTTCTGGTACATGTAGGCGCTGTGGGAAAGACTCTGTGAACAGAGTAACATCATTTTCTCCATCAGGATAGAACCCAGTGAGGACTTCGTTGTTTCAACTGACTACACTACTCATCAGTGTTGATTGCACATACACAAAACAATCGGTGACATTTCCCCTTAAACAATGATGGGGAAACCGGGGAGGGGGGGAGGGGGCGTGATCAGCCTGCCTGATTTCAACCTGAGAGGGTTTTCATTATTGGACTTTGCCACTAATCATTAACAACCTCCACAGAACCCTGTTGTTTGACTTTGTAGCTGTATTGTAGACTCACTAGCCCTTGGCTAACGGGTCGGACCCTTTAGTTGATCGGTTAGCGCAGTTGCCCGTGGTCTGGGCTATCCGGGTTCGATTCCCGGCTGCGGCGGATTCCCGGCTGCTCCCTGAATTCCGCTACATCGGTGTGAGAAGTGGGCTGGTGAGACAGTGAGGTCATCGGAAGCGCGTGTGCCCAGGGGCGTGAGGGAGCTGACATGCTGAAGCGCGGGGATGTGCTTCCCGAAGGAAGGGGGCAGTGTAATGACCACCGATGTGTAGACTCGCTACCCTTTGGCTAACGGGTCGGACCCTTTAGTTGACTGGTTAGCGCGGTCACTGGTGGTCCGGGCTATCCGGGGTTTGATTCCCAGCTGCGGTGGACTCCCGGCTGCTCCCTGAAGTCGCTACAGTATTATCATCGGATCAGAAGTCACGATCCCAGAAATATGTGGATGAAGAGTTGTGAGCTGTTACCTGATTAGCAGAGGAGTGTAAGCTGGACCAGATAGAATGGAGGCGACATGAAACACTGGTGAGTGAGAGCTTGCTGAAAATGTTCTGTTCAGGACTCTCCTCACAACGATTTTCAGTTCATCGCTGTGTCTAAGAACGGGAGTTTCTGCTACAAGTCGACCTGAAGGAAGTTGCGCCTGGGACTCCTGGACGCTGTTGCGGATGCGTGTGTGCGTGTAGGTTTTGTGTTTGCTCACACTTACCTGTGTTGTAAAAGAAGGAATCCACAAAGGTACAGTTGTTGAAGACTGATCCAACCGAGGAGACGTCTTCAAAATAACAGTTCTGGAAATAGGAGTCGACGAAGGTGACGGCCTTGAACTTCATACTAATAAACCTGAAAAGGGGGAGGAGAGGAGTACAGGAGGTGCAGTGAGGAAAGAGGACAAACATGAAAAGAGCAACTGCTGAAAACTGATTTGTCAAAAAAAAAAATCCACAAATTATGTATCCGGGTAGTGTGGCGGTCTATTCCGTTGCCCACTAACACAGGGATCACCAGTTCGAATCCCTGTGTTACCTCCGGCTTGGTTGGGGCGTCCCTACAGACACAACTGGCCGTGTCTGCGGGTGGGAAGCCGGGTGTGGGTACGTGTCCTGGTCGCTGCACTAGCACCCCCTCTGGTCGGTCGGGGCACCTGTTCGGGGGGGGGGTGAGGGGGAACTGGGGGGAATAGCGTGATCCTCCCACGTGCTACGTCCCCCTGGTGAAACTCCTCACTATCAGGTGAAAAGAGACGGCTGGTGACTCCGCATGTATGGGAGGAGGCACGTGGTAGTCTGCAGCCCTCCCCGGATCAGCAGGGGGGGTGGAGCAGCGACCGGGACGGCTCGGAAGAGAGGAGTAATTGGCCAAGTAAAACTGGGGAGAAAAAGATCCCCCAAAAAAATACCCAATTTATGAAGCAGGATTAAGGAGGGTAAGCACTTTCAAACCATATGAAGTGTCGCCAAAGGGGTTGATGTTAAAGTCCACCAAATAAAGATGCGTAACGGTCCCCTTAGCGTCCATCAGTGTAAAATCAATAGGCCACAGTACGGTGGTTACAAACGCTGACGCGGTTTCTTCAGAGTACCTCAAGAGGAACATAATGTGAAGGCTTGGCCCATAATGGCAGCTCTTACACACCCACGCCCACATATATTTACTGTCTTTTAGTCCAACAAACTCGTCCCTGTGTCCTTTCATGAACCAGTAGATGGTTTTGCATTGTGGCGCACTGTAAGCACGACTTGCTGAAATAAAGGAAGCTGGAAGCACACCAGCGTCTTCTCTAATGTGAGCCTTACCGGAGCTGCTGCAGACACACACTGCTGTCATATTGACTTTTATCTACTCTGAAAATAACCGTTCACTCCAGTCCCCCGTGGAAAGAGGAACAATAAATACAGCAGGATGGTGTGGCTGACCTCTGACCTTTGTGTAGGAGAGAATAATAGCTGGAAGGAGATGAGCCAAGGTTTAGATGTGGGTGTAAGAAAGTGAAACGGACAGAGAGAGAGGGAGGGAGGGGGTGGGGGGGCCCTTTGGATTTCCTGGTGGTGGTGGTGCAGATAAAGACACAGCAATAACATTATAGGCGCTAGGATGATGTTTGCAGGAAGAACTGCTGTTCCTGGAGGGGACAAGCTGCTTTGACCAAATGCATTATACTTTATATGTCACTGGTGGTTTCATTATTTCTCATGTAGAAGCAGTTCTGTTCTGGGCGTGGCGGTCTATTCCGTTGCCTACCAACACAGGGATCACCAGTTCGAATCCCTGTGTTACCCCCGGCTTGGTGGGGCGTCCCTACAGACACAACTGGCCGTGTCTGCGGGTGGGAAGCCGGATGTGGGCATGTGTCCTGGTCACTGCACTAGCGCCTCCTCTGGTCAGTCGGGGCACCTGTTCGGGAAGGGAGGGGTATAGCGTGACCATCCCACGTGCTGCACCCCCCTGGTGAAACTCCTCACTGTCAGGTGAAAAGAAGTGGCTGGCGACTCCACATGTATGGGAGGAAGCATGTGGTAGTCTGCAGCCCTCCCCGGATCGGCAGAGGGGGGCGGAGCAGCAACCGGGACGGCTCGGAAGAGTGAGGTAATTGGCTAGATACAATTGGGGACAAAAAGGGGGGGGGTCCAATATATTATATATGTATATATATGTATGTATATATATGTATATATATGTATATATATATGTGTGTGTGTGTATATATGTGTGTGTGTGTATATATATATATATATATATATATATATATATATATATATATATATATATATATGTGTGTGTGTGTGTGTTTGTTAGTTTTGTAGAAATGGTCCATGTCGCTGTCGTCATGACGTCATTCATTGTCAGTAAAACAGTAACTGACCAACATGGCCGTTCACGTTGCAGCCAGTCACTTATGAGCCCCAGCCTTGCCGTGTCTACCTGTCATTTAGGAAGACTCCGTTTCTGTGGATCTGGTTCTCAAGGGTGAAATTGAAGGTGAAGTCGTCAATCCGCTCGTTGTTGTGGGTCTTCACTCTGGAGGCGTACTCGTCTGCCTGCAGGTGCTTGATGACATCAGGGAACCACACAGACAGCCCGTAGTACCTGCACACAGGGACAACCAGCAGCGTCAACTTACATCCCCGGATTAATATTTGAAGAGACCATTAGGTTTGGTATCTTTATGGCACCGCTGGGGTGGGGGGGGGTGTTGGGGCTTGCGGAGTTGTTACACGGTGAGGGTAACATGTTGAGGGGGGCTGTGAGGGTTTACTGCAGCACAGGTAGATACTGACTTTACAGCTGCGTGGTGCATTGACTTGTTTAGTAGGGTCAATGCACCACGGTTGGTGTACATCTGTGTGTGTGTGTGTGTGTGTGTGTGTGTGTGTGTACTGTAAATGTCTGCATGCATGACTGTGTCTGTGTGTCTCTGTGGCGTGTGTAGAGTGGATACAAATGTTTATATATGTTTTTGTATGTGTGTTTATACCATATATATATAAACATGCACTACAACTGATGCAGAGCATACACACACACACACACACACACACACACATAGACACACACACACACACACAAGAAAAGAAAAATGGGTTAGGCCGAACAGGACTAGGCCAGGTTGTAGTAGAACAAACCACAATAAAATACCACAAAACAAGACTGCATCACTTCAGCTTTGTGCAAACAATGTGTCTCTCTTTACAGTTTCATGAGACGGAGACCACCTCTTTCTGGCACTTCGTTCATGAAACCACCAGCAGAGGATGTGGGAACGCTAACTGCTGCTTTAATTATACGGCTTATTCCCAGTGATGCAGTAAGCGTTCATTATGGTGCTGTAAATGAAAGTATAAACCAGTCCACCGAGGCTCTGTGATGGAGCTTGATTCAGCCATCACTGAAAGATACATGGAATCAACTCTACAACCGTAAAGCGAGGGAGGATTACTAAGAAGAGCAAAGTGGGATGTAAAGGTAATAACGGTGGAGGGATAATTATTTTGAAGATATTATGGAAGGGAGAGAGAGAATTTGTGGATAAACAGGACGAAGGTAGAGAACAAATGGGAAGAGCATACTGGACAGAAACGTCTCACCCGAAGGACAAAGTGAACCAGACTGCAGCCAGCTTTGTAGTGTTGTCTTTCACTGGATACTGGAAACATCTCATGAACGTCAACCATATCTACGTGGAGGAGGAAAACAGTTTTATTCGATAAAACTCCTATTTCATCGAGCAAAACGGAAAAGGAAAACAGTTTAAAATAAATAGAATAAATATAAAAAATAAGATGAATAGAAAAGAAAAAACAGAAAAGAAATAAAATAGATAAAATAGAAAAACATTTATTAAAATTACAATTAATTAAACTTTAAATCATTTAACTTAATTAAAATTAATTAAAACGAATTAATTAAATTAAACGTTAATCTCGATTAAATACAAAAGCAAAACAGTTTAAAAAATAAATAGAATATAAAAATAAAATGAATGTAAATTAAAATGGGAAAATAAAAGATAGAATATAAAAAATAATTAAAATTCAAATTAATTCAAATTAATTTTAATTTAAATTAATTAATTAAAAATTAACCTCGATAAAACAGAACAGGAAAACTTTTGCTTGATATAACTAAATATTTTATTGTGCTATATAATAAAAGACTTGTCAACCAAAAAAAAAACGGCGACGTACTCCTCTGAGTTCAGTCTTAATCATGAAAAGGGCCTTGGCAGCAGGGTTGGCTGACTCATTCTGCATCTCCACCAGCTCGTCCAGCTGTTTGGGGATTTTTATTCTGTTTACCTGCAGAGGGCGACAGTGAGCAGTTAACAGCAGCTCACACTGCAGCAGAAGGAAGGCATAAAAGCAATGGTGTGTGTACTCACTGTGAAGACTCTTTCAGGCTCTCCACGAGCACGCATATTAGTGTCATGGATGTGTTTCAACACCATCCAGGCTTCATCATGTTTACCCATCTGATGAGAGAGAAAGTGAGATCATTCACACACAATCATACATAACAGAATATTATCTATCTATCCATCTATCTATCTATCTATCTATCTATCTATCTATCTATCTATCTATCTATCTATCTATCTATCTATCTATCTCTCTATCTCTCTCTCTCTATCTATCTCTCTATCTCTCTATCTCTCTATCTATCTATCTATCTATCTATCTATCTATCTATCTATCTATCTATCTATCTATCTATCTATCTATCTATCTATCTATCTATCTATCTATCTATCTCTTACCTGTAAAAAGAAGCGGGGGCTCTCAGACATAAAAGTGAGGGCCACTACTGCAGAGACACATGGCAGAGCACACACCACAACAAACACTCTCCAGCTGTGAAATTGGTAAGCTGAACCCATGCTGAAACTCCAGCCTGCAAAAATCACAGAAAGCACACACACACACACACACACACACACACACACACACACACACACACACACACACACACACACACACACCGGGGTCGTTTCATTCAGTCTTTCCTCTTACATACATCTTGGAGGAAAATCTTGCATCATGCAAAAATTGCAAAAAAAATCACGGAAAAATTTGCAAAAATCTTGCAAAATGCATCTTGGAAACAAATTACGTATTAAAACACAAACACGTAATCAGTTGATCTGGAGCTGGCACTTACACATAGACAACACAAATCTGTGAAAGCAGAGATAAAGTAAATTATGGTAAAAACTTTCGTCTTTTCAACATCATAACATTCACTACTAATTAGACGCCTTATCCCATATTCATGTAAAGCAGATCACTCACATTCATGATTATTGGAAAGAATAGAAATTAGAAATTTAAGAGATAGTAAAGTTTTTCCCCCTTTTTTCCGGCTAAAGATATGTTGGCATTTCCCTCAGATGGTAAACCTGATTGCATTAGCACGGGAAGGGGGCGCTGGGGGGGGGTTGTAGCGCCCCCTAGCGGTGGGTGCAACCCCCCAGTAGTGGCAGGTGGCTGTGTAACATCTTAGACCCAACAGTATGCCTAACTTTTCCTAACGTGGAATGTACATTTTTAACAATGAAGTGAGTCAACACTCCATTCCAAATCTGCTACACACGCGCCTTACAAACAAACAATGACGTCATACTGTAGCGACCAGGGGACGCGGTCGCTCTGACTGGGTTGTGGCTAGATAGGATACAGCCACGGACGGAAGTGACGTAAACTCTCGCCGGGCGTATTTCGTTGCGATGGCGATAGCTAGCCTAGCTAACCTCCCGAGCTACCGCGAGTTTGGACTTTGGTTTTTAAAGCCAGACGAATGATGAGTCGGATGAATTAGTTTTACTGAAAATAACTACATTTCACTTAATAAAAACTGGTAATTGTCTATTTTAAATGAAATATCACTGTAGCTCGTGCGTAGATACTGCTTCCCAATGCTAGCAGGCCAGCTAAGGCTAAATAAAATGGTAGCTAACGTTAGCTAGTCTGCGACACTGTAGCTATTGATCCATAGAGATAACATTATATTTAAAATGTTAAATATAATGTTAGAATATAATTATAATATAATTGTAAACTACTAATAAGACCCGTTAGCCCCTAGCTAACGGGTCTGAGCCTTTAGCCGAGCGGTTAGTGATGTCGTCTTGTGGTGCACTACACCCCGTATCGAATCCCACACCGGGCAAGAAAATAACCGGTTACATAATGTTATAAATGTGCATTTATCCCTATTAAGTAATTGCGTTTGCCACGCTCCGCCAGGAGCCTTGCCTTTTGTCGAAACAACTAATTTCATCAGTGTGTCCCCCTATTTTTTCAAAATTCCCCCAAAAGATCTACGCAAAGGGAAACCGTGAAAATAGCCTTCGTGGGCTTCTTCTGAATTTGCCATAGCAACGAAATATGTGTCACTTCCGTCCGTGGCTGTACCCCATCTAGCCACAACCCGGAATACACCCGGCGAGACTTTGCGTCACTTCCGTCCGCAGCTGTACCCCATCTAGCCGCAAGCCTGATGGTTGGCGGTTCTGCACTGGGGGAGCGCAATGGCTGATGGGCCTGTTAATGTTAGATTTAAAATTGTGTTTTAATGATGTGGTGTTCATGTTGTGGTTATTATTGTGTTGTTGTTTTGGGGTTCGACTCAGACTAAGTAGGAGACCGTTTACTGACTAACTGACTGTGACTGATGTCGCCACTTGTGACATGGCGGGGGGGGGGGCTCGTTACGTTGTTGTCAGTTCTGGTCCATTCTGGCCAGTGTGAATAAAAGAGCACTGCCAGGGTCGTGTGGTGTATGGGACACAGGAGTTGTGATTGAAAACAGATCTCTGCCTCACGACTCAGTCTTCCACGCCGGCTCGCCACAATACTTTTCATTTTAGTTGGCAGCCCCCCGACTTAAAACATCTTCCCACGCGCCCGCCTGACTGCCCTAGTGACAAACGATACTGCATAACAAGGTCAGTGCGAGGGAAAAATCTGAATATTCTCAAGCTTTCAGGGCAAAAAGGTGCATGACAATCAACCCCCTCTGAATTGCCTACTTAACATGGGGGCATCAGAGACACCATGTGACGCAGATGACACACTGGGGTCAGTAAAATACCAATGAAGTCTGAGGCCGCACGTGGGCGTTAGCCAACTACACTTTCTGGGTAGACTTGTGGAAGCCTGGATGAGGGGTTTTACTACAACACTGACACTGTCCTCTTCATCTACACTTTGCTCTTCATCCCTTTCAGTGACAAGCTCCGTGGTGTTTACTGATTTGAATATCTGTCAATAGCTTAAAGGAAAGATAAATACAGTGATCTGTTGGATGACTGAGAATAATGGGCTCATACAATTAAGACGTCCCTCTTTGAAAGCCAGTTTTTGAGCAGAATTCTTTCATCGCTGAACATTTCACATTTCTAACCCGCTATATTCTCCAGCTGGTTTGTGTAAATGCTCTAACGTCACGTACTCTTCACACATGCTTCACACAAGGATGCTGTTAGTCTAATTTGTACTTGCTGCCTTCAAGTCTCAGCAATCTTGCCTACGAAAGCTGATTTTAGCTTACACACTTTGTCTTTCTTCTTGTGTCACGCCGGTCAGAATAGAAGAAAGAGAGTGTCGTAAAGCTGAATGCAGGTGGCAAAAAAAACCAAACAAAACAAAAACAAATCTTACTGTTCATTATGAAATCTATAAAGAGAGACTGCACATTTATAATTTGGAACTGAGAAATGCAAGGCGATCTTAATTCATCTGAAATCACTGCCAAAAATAATAATAATGTGCATGCCTTGTTTTCTACTGGTGACAGGCTAACAACCCCCACCCAGTGGCAGTAACCTCTGAATTTCTATCTACCAGGGCCGGCAATGCATTTTTTCTGCTTCTTTAATGACAAAACTCATGAAATTTAATAGACAGCCAGTGCCTCCATATTAGGTACAGGGCATGTATTGTCCCTAAGCCCTCCAAAAATCAATTCAAATAGCATGTCACAATTTGATCCCATCAACCATAAAAACCTGGGGGACATTATACAACATCTGAAATCCTCCTCCTGCTGCCTTGATATTCTGCAAACAGGCATTTTCAAAAATGTTTCTAATTGCATGTCCTCAGATGTACAAATTGTCAACACATCTCTCCTCTCAGTTCTCTTCCCGCAGGCCCTGAAAACTGCAGCCATCAAGCCCCTCTAAAAAAGAATAATCTAGACACTTCACTAATGAACAGTTGTAGGCCCATATCAAACCTCACATTTCTGAGTAAAATAATCGGAAAAGCTGTTTTCCTGCAGGTCAACAACTTTTTGGCACTAAACAACCGTTTCAATGTCGTCCACTCAGGATTTTGACCACACCATAGCGATGAGACTGCTGTTGTTAAGGTCTTTAATGACATCCACTTAAGCACAGATGGTGGCAGAATCTCAGTCCTGGTATTATTGGTTCTCAGTGCTGCATTTGACACATTTTACTACAACATATTACTGGACCGATTGGAAAACTGGGTGGGACTTTCTGGCACAGCACTAAACTGATTAGAACCCTACTTAAGGAACAGCGACTACTTTGTGTCTATTTTTTTAATTTGTGATTACAAATGTGAGCGTACAAAAGTAACCTGTGGAGTTCCCCAAGGATCCATTCTTGGCCGCTTCTGTTCAACATCTATATGCTCCCACTAGTCCAGATTACGGAAAACAACAAAATATGTTACCATAATTATGCAGACGACATACAGATTTACATTGCCATATCACCAGGGGCCTATAATCCCATACAAGCACTGAGTAAGTGCATTGAATAAATCAACTATTGGCTAACTCAGAACTGAAGTAATTGTATTTGGAGCCAAGGAAGAATGACTAAAAGTCAAAACTCAGATACAATCAGTAATGTTAAAAATCATGAACCAAGCCAGAAATCTTGGTATAGTCATGGACTCAGACCTGAATGTATATAGCCACATGCAAAGTCTGCCTACTATCACCTGAAGAATATATCAAGAATTAAAGGATTTATGTCTCAGCAGTATTTGAAAAAACGTGTCCATGCATTTATCTTCAGTTGACTCGGCTACTGTAATGGTGTCTTTACAGGTCTTTCTAAAAAAGAAAAAGAAAAAAATCAATCGATCAGCTGCAGCTCATTCAGAACGCTGCTGCTCGAGTCCAAGAGTGGATCACATCACTCCAGTCCTGAGGCCACTACATTGGCTCCCTGTCTGTCAAAGAATTGATTTTAAAACCCTGTTCTTGGTTTATAAAGCACTGAATGGTTTAGGGCCAAAATATATTTCTGATCTACTGCTACACTATGAACCACCCAGACCTCTCAGATCGTCTGGGACAGGTCTGCTTTCTGTCCCCCGAGTCAAAACTAAACATGGAGAGGCAGCTTTCAGTTTTTATGCACCACATATCTGGAACAAACTCCCTGAAAACTGTAGGTCTGCTGCAACTCTCAGTTCCTTCAAATCAAGGCTGAAGACTTTATTTGCCGCTGCCTCTTATTAAATAAAACTTGAAGCTTCTGATTTTAATCTTACACTGCACTCTAACTTTTATTCTCTTTTTGTTTTTAAATATATTTTTATTGCCTTATGTTGCTTCTCTTAATGCCTTTTATGTTTTATGTAAAGCACTTTGAATTGACTTGTTGCTGAAATGTGCTATATAAATACATTTGCCTCGCCTTGAGACTATGGCACTGAACCAATAAATTCAAATAATATAAGAGGCATGTATATATAAAATAAATTCAAATAATATAAGAGGCATGTCAAACCAATAAATTCAAATAATATAAGAGGCATGTAACCCAGCCACCGAGGATGCACAAGCCAGTGCATCCTTAGTGCCGGTCCCAAGCCCGGACAAATGGGGAGGGTTGCGTCAGGAAGGGCATCCGGCATAAATCTTTGCCAAACCAAATATGCGGGTCATAAATAAGATTTCCATACCGGATCGGTTGAGGCCCGGGTTACCAACGACCGCCACCGGTACTGTTAACCAGCAGGGTGTCGGTGGAAACTATGCTACTGTTGGGTGAAGGAGAAGGAGAGGGGGAAGGGTAGGCGTGTGGAGGTGAGAGTCTGAATTTTGAATGTTGGCACTATGACTGGTAAAGGGGGAGAGCTGGCTGACATGATGGAAAGAAGAAAGGTAGGCATACTGTGTGTGCAAGAGACCAGGTGGAATGGGAGTAAGGCCAGGAGTATCGGAGGTGGGTTCAAACTCTTCTACCATGGTGCAAATGGGAGGAGAAATGGGGTAGGGGTAATTGTGAAGGAAGAATATGTCAACAGCATGCTGGAGGTGAAGAGAGTGTCAGACAGAGTGATGAGTATGAAGGTGGAAATCGAAGGTGTGATGATGAATGTTATCAGTGCATATGCCCCGCAAGTTGGGTGTGAGATGGACGAAAAAGAAGAATTCTGCAGTGAGTTGGATGACGTGGAGGAGAGGGTACCCCAGGAGGAGAGAGTGGTGATTGGAGTGGACTTCAGTGGACATGTTGGAAAAGGGAACAGAGGTGATGAGGAGGTGATGGGTAGGTATGGATTCAAGGAGAGAAATGTGGAAGGTGATGGGTAGGTATGGATTCAAGGAGAGAAATGTGGAAGGACAGATGGTGGTGGATTTTGCGAAAAGGATGGAAATGGCTGTGGTGAATACATATTTCAAGAAGAGGGAGGAACACAGGGTGACGTACAAGAGTGGAGGAAAGTGCACCAGGTGGACTATATCTTATGTAGAAGGTGACCTCTAAAAGGGATTGGAGACTGCAAGGTGGTGACAGGGGAGAACGTAGCTAGGCAGCATCGGATGGTGGTCTGTAGGATGACTTTGGAGATCAAGAAGAGGAAGCGAGTGAAGACACAGCCGAAGATCAAACGGTGGAAGCTGAGGAAGGAAGACTGTTGTGTGGAGTTCAGGCAGGAGTTAAGACAGGCACTGGGTGGTAGTGAAGAGTTGCCAGGTGGCTGGGCAACCACTGCAGAAATAGTGAGGGAGACAGCTAGGAAGGTACTTGGTGTGTCATCAGGACAGAGGAAGGAAGACAAGGAGACTTGGTGGTGGAATGAGGAAGTACAGCAAATTACACAGAGGAAGAGGTTGGCAAAGAAGAAGGGGGATAGTCAGAGACATGAAGAAAGTAGAGAGCAGTACAAGGAGACACAGCATAAAGCAAAGAGAGAGGTGGCAAAGGCAAAGGACAAGGCGTGTGGTGAGTTGTATGACAGGTTAGACACTAAGGAAGGAGAAAAGGACTTGTACCAATTGGCTAGACAGAGGGACCGAGCTGCAAAGGATGTGCAGCAAGTTAGGGCGATGACGGCTAGAGATGGAAATGTGCTGACAAGCGAGGAGAGTGTGTTGAGAAGGTGGAAGGAGTACTTTGAGGGGCTGATGAATGAAGAAAATGAGAGAGAGAGAAGGTTGGATGATGTGGGGATAGTGAATCAGGAAGTTCAGTGGATTAACAAGGAGGAAGTGAGGGCAGCCATGAAGAGGATGAAGAGTGGAAAGGCAGTTGGTCCTGATGACATACCTGTGGAGGCATGGAGGTGTTTAGGAGAGATGGCAGTGGGGTTTTTAACTAGATTGTTTAACACAATCCTGGAAAGTGAGAGGATGCCTGAGTAGTGGAGAAGAAACATACTGGTACCGATTTTCAAGAACAAGGGCGATGTGCAGAACTGTAGCAACTACAGAGGTATAAAGTTGATCAGCCACAGCAGGAAGATTTGGGAAAGAGTAATAGAAGCTAGGTTAAGAGGAGAGGTGATGATCAGCAAGCAGCAGTATGGTTTCATGTCATGAAAGAGCACCACAGATGTGATGTTTGCTTTGAGAATGTTGATTGAGAAGTATAGAGAAGGTCAGAAGGAGGTACATTGTGTCTTTGTGGATTTAGAGAAAGCATATGACAGGGTGCCGAGAGAGGAGGTGTGGTATTGTATGAGGAAGTCGGGAGTTGTAGAGAAGTATGAAGGAGTGGTGCAGGATATGTATGAGGGATGTGTCACTATGGTGAGGTGTGTGGTAGGAATGACAGATGGGTTCAAGGTGGAGGTGGGATTACACCAAGGATCAGCTCCGAGCCCTTTCTTGTTTGAAATTGTGATGGGCAGGTTGATGGACAAGATCAGGCAGGAGTCTCTGTGGACGATGATGTTCGCGGATGACATTATGATCTGTAGTGAGAGTAGGGTGCAGGTTGAGGAGAGCCTGGAGAGGTGGAGGTATGCACTGGAGAGAAGAGGAATGAAAGTCAGTAGGAGCGAGACGGAATACCTATGTGTGAATGAGAGAGAGGACAGTGGAATGGTCAGGATGCAAGGAGTGGAGGTGATGAAGGCATTTGAGTTTAAATACTTGGGGTCAACTGTCCAAAGTAACGGGGAGTGCAGAAGAGAGGTGAAGAAGAAGAGAGTGCAGGCAGGGTGGAGTGGGTGGAGAAGTGTGTCGGGAGTGATGTGTGACAGAAGGGTACCAGCAAGAGTTAAAGGGAAGGTTTACAAAATGGTTGTGAGACCAGCTATGTTATATGGTTTAGAGACAGTGGCACTGACGAAAAGACAGGAGGTGGAGCTGGAGGTGGCAGAGATGAAGATGCTAAGATTTTCACTGGGAGTAACGAAGAAGGACAGGATTAGGAACGATTATCTTATAGAGACAGCTCAGGTTGGACGGTTTGGAGACAAAGCAAGAGAGGCAAGATTGAGATGGTTTGGACATGTGTGGAGGAGAGATGCTGGGTATACTGGGAGAAGGATGCTGAATATGGAGCTGCCAGGGAAGAGGAAACGAGGAAGGCCAAAGAGGAGGTTTATGGATGTGGTGAGAGAGGACATACAGGTGGCTGGTGTGACAGAGGAAGATGCAGAAGACAGGAAGAGATGGAAACGGATGATCCGCTGTGGCGCCCCCTAACGGGAGCAGCCGGAAGTAGTAGTAGTAATATAAGAGGCATGTATGTTACATCCACAAAAGCCAAATTTGAGAGGTGATCGATAAAACTAATGCACAGACCTAAAATAGGCCTGCCTTAATCCAGAAATAATCAAGACTACCAAAAAACAAGATTAAAAAAGATAGCAATCACACAAAAAAACAACATAAACAATGACATCACATACCATGACACATCACTGTTACTGTTAATGCACAATATAAACAGTGGGTTACACAATTAAACAATGAACTTAGATATCGGGGAGATCAGATTGCATAAATGCAGATAGATTTTACGGATCATAGCGTGGACCTTTCAGAATAGGGCCAAAAGGGATACCAATACTCATAAAGTAGTGAAGGTATGCCACGGGAGGTAAATTTTTAGCTCTTCTAGTCAGAGGCCACCTAGCAAGCTGGTCCAATATTTGTCTGAAAGCAGAAAAATTAGTGTCCAATTCTGCTTTCAGAGACTGCATTGACGGGCGAATCTCATTCCCAAAGTTTCTCAGCTCCTCTCTAATTGGCTCCGCTCTAATTGATTATCTATATAACTGTATCACTGGTAACGCACATGTCTATTCTGATAGCGGAAATCTCCAACTGTAGCTGACCATAATCGTGTCTGGAGTTAGAGATGCCATATCACAGCTGTCTGTATAGGGCAAGGCCGGTGCTTTGTCCGTGACCAGTAAATAATCCTTGAATCCTTCTGTGCCTCTCAGTTTCATCGGATGTGCTGTACTGCCAAAACTGTTCTCAAACAGTCAAAAAAAAGGGATCAACACGACAGTAAAAATGAAAATAAAAACGATATCGCCACAAAATTCACAAAAGCACTTGCTTATTAGTGGCAACAATGGGAAAATATGTCAGTTGCTAATTGCATCCCTTTTTGCATTGAAGAGCAACACGTGGGGAGTTTCTCAGCATTGAGCCCATACGTGATGGTGCACGTTGCTCTTCCAGCAGATCGCATGGTTCCTCCTTGCTCACGAC
>NC_079222.1:48092368-48107368 GCF_029633865.1 Lampris incognitus
TGCAGTAGGAGCAAGCATCATCTAAATCTCCCACAGCCTTGTTCATTGATTTTGTCTCGCTCTACACATCCTTCAAGGTATTAACACTACCAGTGCACTGGTAATACATGTATCCTTCATCTACAAGAGTTACTAACTGACCTCAGGTTAAAAGGCCAGTTTTCCACTGTCTGTCCACCTCAGTGAGATGAATCCTGAGGAATAATAATTCACATGCCCCCCCACACCCCCAAATCTGTGGAACAAGGTGTGAGAAACGATATTGCATCTATTTTAGGAGTCAGTGGGAGAGCACGCTCTCTCTCTCTCTCTCTCTCTCTCTCTCTCCTCTCTCTCTCTCTCTCTCTCTCTCTCTCTCTCTCTCTCTCTCTCTCTCTCTCTCTCTCTCTCCATTGTGGAAGAAAGCCGTCTATCTTACAACACCTCCTCCTCATATATCCATATCCTAGCTGCAGCCATGACAACCAGCTCCCAGCACATTGAGATGAATATGTCAGCCCACCCCCGAATCTCTGCAATAGAAACTGCCTCACCAACTAGGCAAAAGGGCGCTAACGGCTTATGTTTCTGACATTAAACGCCGCCGGCACTGAATAAGTGGTCGGTTCCAGTTCCCTTTCAAGAACTTCTTGTCGCTTCAGAAGTCAGATTCATTTATCAAACGCGCTCGAAAATGTTCCAAACTTTGCTCTGAGATTAATTTCACGACGCGACGAAATGAAAAATCCAATCATGCCATTAAAAAAAAGAGTTCAAACAGTGGTCCAAAGACTGTATCTCGACCACGGCTTCAGTTGCCACCATCTTACAGCAAAACCCGCCCATATTAACTGCACCCAAATAGCAAAGGGTGGGGCGGTCCATGACCTGCGTACCAGGGCCTCATTCATCAATCGGTTTTACACAACCCGTGGAGTATTTAGCTCCCAAGAGGGTCTGACTGGCTGGAACAAAGCCTGATGGTTATTTATAGTTCCTTCCCCCTTACATCTATTGTCTACCTCTTGCAGTGAGCCATCGCTCAGGCTTGCAAAGACATCAGTGTTATGCCCCTTTTCCATTACATGGACCCGACTCGACTCGACTGAGTGCCGTTTCCCATTACCACAACAGTACCCCCTCGGTGTAGCTGTTCTGCATTGATTTTGGTACCCGCTCCTGTTTTTTTGGAACCTCGACAAAGGTGGTACCAGAAAAGTGGTACCAGTTACTGGTACTTTCCAGTAATGGAAAATTAAAAAGTCGAGTCGGGTTGAGCTGGTGCCATGTAGCGGACAAGGGGCATTAGCCAACTGGTGTCTAAATTCAGGGGTTACCTAGGTTCAACACTGGCCTGTGAGTCAATCCTCAGGGCTAAAAAAAATCCCACGGCTGTGCAAGAACATGCCGGAAGTCCCCGGGTTACGAACGAGGTCCGTTCTTATGGCGAATTTGTATGTAAGTCGGAACAGCTACATACAGTTCACATCTAGCATCAATTAGTCAAATTTGTCTTAGTATATAGCATGTATATTTAGCTAAAACAAATATAATAACGCAGTAATAACAGTAAATCTAAGTACAGTACAGCATTTATAATTGAGAGAGAGAATGTTTGCATAAATAAAGCTTTGAAAAAGCATTTCTTACATTTCAAACTGCCCACCTGCCACTGTCCCCGGAGCGGGTCGTGACCGGCGGACGTCGGCCGTTCGACGCCAGAAAGGAGAGCCCGCTCGGGGCTCGCCTCCCCGCCTCACCGGGTAAGTGACAAAACGAGTTTCACCTCTCTGAACGCTTTATTATTTCTGCTTTCGTTTCAGCCGTGATGGTTTTCCGTTTCTTCGGTGCATCACCATCTCCTGCATCAGATTTACGCTTTGAAGCCAAGATTACGAGGGTAAACACGCGAAATACTTAAGTCAGAACACAACGGGCACGCAGTGTTCACAATCCGACTTAAAATGGCGACGACGGCGTGGCGCTGTTCTCCCTCGGGCCGACGAACCGCCTACAACGCGCAGTGTTTTGAGCGTCGCGCAAAGTAGTCCGTCCGCTTCTTTTTTTAAGTAAGTGTAACCGGTTATTTTCTTGCCCGGCGCGGGATTCGATACGTGGTGTACTGCACCACAAGGCGACATCACTAACCGCTCGGCTAAAGGGTCAGACCCGTTAGCTCGGGGCTAACGTATCTTATTAGTAGTTTACAGTCGTCACCCTCCCCGGAAGCGCGCCCTCGCGCTTTGTTCTTCCCGCGCTCCGAAGAGACTTCTGAGGATCTGCACACTTCCGGATCCCACCGCTGCCGCCAATGTAACCGGTTATTTTCTTGCCCGGTGCGGGATTCGATCCGGAGTGTACTGCACCACAAGGCGACACCACTAACCGGGTCAGACCCGCTAACTAGGGGCTAACGTGTCTTATTAGTAGTTTACATAAGTCTTTATGGAGGTCGGTTCCTAAGTCGGGCGTTCGTAACCGGGGACTACCTGTATTTGTACGAACACGTGATGAACGAGGCCCAATTCTCCATAAGAAACAAATGAAACGTGAGGACATAATAAAAACAAATTCATATTAAACTTAAAGCAAAATTAGATTTAACGGCTACGACAGCTTATCAGAATCAGGATCGTGTTTATTGGCCATGTAGGTTTGCACTGCATGGACTGGGACTCCGGTTTCGTGGCTCTCCGGGTGTGCTTAACGAATGAAACACCACAACACAACAGTCTTCAGATACATACACAAGGACTGACTATACACGGGCCAAATAAGAGGTGATAAAGCGCAGTGGTGCAGAGAATATATCAGGGATGCTGAAATATCAAACCTCCAAAATCAACACCCTAATACTTGTTTCCGCTTTCCTAAGAAGTAGTGTAACGTGCATGGATAAGTAGACACGTTGGTCCCTGACTAACGGGTCGTACCCTTTAGTTGACTGGTTAACGTTGTCGCTTGCGGAGCGGGAGACGCAGGTTCGCGTCCCGGCTGTGGTGACGGTCTCCCGGACTGCCCCCCGAATTCACCACTGTGTGCTGCACAGAAGAGGTTTCTTCTTCTGTCTTTCTGATTTGCAGCTTGGAATATTTACTTGGAAAAAAAAGTGGTACTGAATCCTTAGTCCTACCTGTCAGTCTATCTTCACCAGATAGGTGTTGAAAAACCTTTTTTATCATGTCAGATATTCAGATGCACATATCAACCAACATTTCTTCCATTTTTTTATATTATTTCCTTGTAATTTCATGCATTGTGTTGTTTTGTTTTGGGTTGCCTATTTCTTTTGTGCTTTTACAGATAAGATGCTTAAATTTCATACTCTCACCAACACTAAACTAAACTAAAACCAGACGGAAGTGATGTCAATTAAAATCAACTGAAATAAACATAATTGAACTATAAACCACAATAGACTAAAATGGATTAAAGTGAGACTTGTTTGTAGTGGGGAAACGTACCTGTAGGTACGTTGTTAACTGTATCAAAATGCAAAATGAAGCGAATTGTTTGAGTTTGGTGCGTGGATGCAGTTGTTGTAGTAAGTTAAGAATGAAAGTGTGTTGCAGCAAAAGCTGAGAAAACTTTAGAAAAAAATGTCCTCACTGTTGTAAACCATGACATGCATATGCCTACATATGCCTACATGGCACGGAGTCTCCAACTTTGGCACACAATTATCCACCCATCCATCCATTATCCAAGCCGCTTATCCCATTTAGGGTCGCGGGATGCTGGAGCCTATCCCAGCAGTCATTGGGCAGGAGGCGGGGAGACACCCTGGACAGGCCGCCAGTCCATCACAGGACCAACACACATTCACACCTAGGGACAATGTAGTCCGGCCGATTCACCTGACCTACATGCCTTTAGAATGTGGGAGGAAACCGGAGCACCCGGAGGAAACCGGAGCACCCGGAGGAAACCCACGCAGACACGGGGAGAACATGCAAACTCCACGCAGAGGACGACCCGGGGCGACCCCCAAGGTTGGACAACCCCGGGGTTCGAACCCAAGACCTTCTTGCTGTGAGGCGAGCGCGCAAACCACTGCGCCACCGTGCCGCCCTATAGGCAATGAATGAACAATATACTCCCCTGCCAAACTCGGGTCCTTACCAAGCCATCCTGCGCCAGAGTTGGGCACGCACATGTCTGTCTCGGCACTGGGCAGGACGAAGCCCACTACGAACACCTCCACGCCGTCTGACATGAGTGCCAGGCCAAGCACAAAGAACAGCTGCCACTGATACCTCCCATGGCCACACTCCTGCATGATCAGCTCGTACTGCTGGGCCAACTCCTCCTCGTCCGCTTGCCTCTCGTTCTCCAGCTCTTTGCGGGCCTTTACGCTGTCCGAGACCTGCTGTCCCAGAGCAACCTGTCCATCCGTCTGCTTTCCGTCAACATAAGCAGGCACGCCTTGGTACTCCCCCTCGTACATCTCGTCCTCGTCATCGTGCCCCTCCGTGGCATCACTGGAAGCCCCGTCATCGCCGTTGACTGCGCTGCCAGTGTAATAGCCATCCTGCTGGATATAAGCATTGAAGTCATCCTCCTCTTCGTCTTCATCGTGGAAGCGGCTGTAGCTGCGATGGGCTGAGTACTCATCTGACGCACGATCCACGGCCCTGCCGACTTTTTTGGCCGCTTGTCGCTTGGCTTCTTTAGCGATGTCCTTGGCACCTTTGATCAAGGAAGTCCCGTTGTGTGCCTCGTCCATCTCGATACGCAAACAACCGATCCCTATGAGTTGTGTCTTTTAATTCGGCAGTCGACCTCTTATTCTAACTGGCCCAGCAGATTTAAAGTAGTTGTCATTTGTAGCTACAGCCAGTGCTGGCTGGAGGTCAGATGATGATCTTCTCCGGGTCAGGCTGTTCAAGCAGGTATTGGGTAGAAGAGTCAGTGTTGGAAGGACCACTCATCTGCTGGAGCACAAATTATAAACGAAGGTCACGAGACAAATAAGCTTAGACCTGCCAGAAGGTCTTAAAACGGAGACAGGCGACCTCCTCTTGGGTGGATCATCAACATGGTCCGAACTTGACAGTAGGAGTCACCTGCCTGCAGAGAGAGAAGAGGGAGAAGGATGGCGTCATTAGAACGTGCTCTTTCAGTTACTTTACAGGGGTGTCTTGCACACTGTCCTCAGCGCAGTGGAGAGTGTTTTATAACGCGACTGGAAGAACCCCGCTACAATGTAGCGGGTCGGTTATCCACCCGTCTAAATCTCCCTCCTCTTCGTCCTGCCAGCTAACCGCCTTCCCCCTGCCCCTAACCCCCCCCCCACTCCAACTCCCTCCCCCCAAATGCTCAGAATCATCTGAAATGCCGAGAAAAGTGGTTTCTAGCCATTTTTAGAAAATGCATATTTTGCATAATTATGCATAATTGTTATAGTTATTTTAATTTTCTGCTATTTTTCTGGTCCTCTCTGGAACAATACCTACCACCTCCCAAAAAAGGTTAGGATCACAAGTGCATTTTTGCAAAAATGCATATATTTTGCATAATGCCAAAACATTTCTAAGTCCCAGAATTTTTTTTTATATAGGTGAAAAAAATCAGAGATGCTCAGAATCATCTGAAATGCCGAGAAAAGTGGTTTTTTTAGCCATTTTTAGAAAAATGCATATTTTGCATATTTATGCATAATTAATTATAAATAACTTGTTAGAAAAAAGAAGAAAACCACTTTATTTTGTTATTGTGTTCTTGCAGTGAATGTGTCCCCTGCAGTTAACCGTCCTACAGTATAGGAGCGGTGGGCAGCTGCAGCACCCAGGGACCATCTTTCCATTGCCTTGCTCAGAGGCACAGGCAGCAGCATTAACCCTAACATGCGTGTCTTTACGATGGTGAGAGGAAACCCACCACAAACACGGGGAGAACATGCAAACTGCACACAGAAAGGATCCGGGACGGCCCGGGGTTCGAACCCAGGACCTTCTTGCTGAGAGGCCACGGCGCTAACCACTGGGCCACCGTTGAATTAACTGGATAAACCACTGTTGACAAACACCAATAGAAAGTTTAGGGGAGAAAAAAAAACCAAAAAAACAAATGGAGGTCAGCGTTACGTGGCCAACTCCGCCATATTTTCCGCCTCCATGAAATATTCAGCACATCCAACTGGGGGACACACGCGGCTGCTTACCTGCTGTTTAACTCTGCAGAGTGGAATTATGCACGTTTGGAACAGATGCTGTGCAGGGGGAAATGCAAAAGAGGTGTTCATTGAACTAAAAGGCAACCCCGTTAGCAAACAAGTATTCTCTTTTAGTTGTTTCACCAAAATTACCCCCCTCTTCCGAGCCGTCCCGGTCGCTGCTCCGCCCCCTCTGCCGATCCGGGGAGGGCTGCAGCCTACCACGTGCTTCCTCCCATACATGTGGAGTCGCCAGCCGCTTCTTTTCACCTGACAGTGAGGAGTTTCACCAGGGGGGCGTAGCACGTGGGAGGATCACGCACCTTCTTTGATATTTAGTCCTCGAATATGTCCTGCAGGTCTACATTAGCTGAGACCAAGGCAAACCCACCAGTTATTCTGGATAGCATGTTACAGGTGAGAAATTAAAAGGGAAGGAAGTCAAGACTTCCCTTGATGACAGCTTCGTGTGGGTCAGAAGGACCACCACAGGCCACTTAGCCACAAACCCCATAACAACTCAGCAGTGTGTGCGGACACACCTGTCTCGAGCCAGCATGACTGGCTCGGGACAGGTCGTACTGAGTCTGAAAAGACATCAGGAATCAGGGACCACGTATTGTCATTTCTTTCATGCACTTGCGTACACAATAGACACAGAATTCCGTTTCCCCCAGCACACAGCAGTGCGACACAACAGACAAAAGCACACATCCCAAATTCCCCAAAAACGACGCCACCAAAAACAGAGACAAAGTAAAAAAAACAACAAAAAAAAAACACACACAAACATCCTGCAACAAGCCTGAATTATATTCACCAACACTGATAGGCTGACAGCAGAACTCTGAAATCATATTTGCAAGAAAACGCTTCCACAAAAATCAACCAATTAATTAATTAATTAGTTGATTTAACAAACAGTATATAACCCCCACCAAGCTAGCCAAACAGAAGCAAATTGGCCTTACTTTAAATACATTTCTTTCTTTCTTTCATCTTTTTTTGTTTCTTGTACTCTTCTTGTACTGTTTTCTTGCTTATCCAACCTGAACTAACATGCAGCTCGGCTGGTACTGGATTACTGAGTCCTCAATTGATCTTGGTGAATACTATTTGTTTTTATGATCATTTGTAAAGTCATTTCCAAGCAACATATTAACGAGTGACAAGCTGATGTATGGTGCTACAAAAGGGGAACCATCAAGAGGAGCATGCAGGACATCACGAGCAGGATATTCATCCGATCAATAGAGCAAACCCACGCCCAGCTGCTGTAATGGGCGATAGTTATCTACAAGGCATCTCTTTAGGCCTGCAGTCTGCCAGCCATCTGTGTCGTCTTCACAGGCCTACCTTCCAAACAGGGACTCGTTTGATCTGATTACCGCGCCTCTGCTTCTGCTGCATGTAAATGACACGTGTTTAAATTCTGACGGTGTGCCCGTGATTCGTGAGCATCCCATAAACCCCTTACAGAAAAGTGCTAATTATCTGCTTAAAGCTCCACATGTCATCACACTGAAATGGATCTAAAAGGACGACAGCAAAGTAAAACATCCATCTATCCATTATCCAAACCTCTTATCCTGCACTCAGGGTCGCGGGGATGGTGGAGCCCATCCCAGCAGTCATTGGGCGGCAGGCGGAGAGACACCCCGGACAGGCTGCCAGGCCATCACACACACACACACATATTTTTTTTTTTAGTTTGGCCGATTCACCTGACCTACAAGCTCCACACAGAGGACGACCCGGGACCACCCACCAAGGTTGGACTACCCCGGGACCATGCTAACCGCTGCGCCACTGCGCCGCCCAGTGCACCGGTTACATTGGTGGTCTCTTGGGGAATAGCAAAAGGCGAGGGCACGCTTCCGGGAGAAGGTGACTACTGGAACCTGCAAAAAGACTCGCCAGGGGGTGGGCCCCCTAGGGGTGGGCCCCTTTAGTCGAGTGAGAGAACGTGTTCCGTAGGCCCTCCACTCTTTTTAAACTCCACCCCGTGCTTGATATGTGAGCACATAAGTCAGATGTGCTTATCAACCTCACGATGAGCTCTGGGAGCAGCAACACCGAATGGCCGTGAAGAAAACGCCAAACAGCTTCCTCACTCAAAGAGGTGGCCTTTTCTAGCGTGGAGGAAACATGGAGGCTGGTGCATAGCGGCCACGTGCTGCTAATGACCGCATATATATTCCCCCTCCCCAGTATATCACGTCCCCCCCTCGGTGGCTGTCTCGCTCTCTTTTCACTCTCCTTCCCTCCCACTGTCTCTCTCGTCCCAGTGAAGCAGGGATTTCACAGTCGTCCTCATGACGGCTCCTCCAGAACACGGACGAGATCCCTCGCCTGTTGACATTTCATTATTCATAACAGGTTAACCATTCTCCTCCTCCTCCTTCTCCTCCTCCTCCGTATGCAAATGGTCATTAATGCGGACATTTATAGGTCTCTCCGTGCACCTTGAGATGATGCTTAAAGGGCCTACTGTGTGCAGTTCCTGTCTTAAAGAGCCTACAGGCCACATTCACACACATCCTGCTAATGTAACGCTCACATGTGAACATACGAGGTAGGACAACATGGACTTCTTACACAACCTTCCCTGTTTCCTATTGATAGGCGTACGACTGGTCCATTTTTATGGCATCTACACGGCCTTTTGCCGTGATGTTGTGATTGGAGTTAATGTAACAGAAGCTGTATGATGTGTTTTAATGTAACAGAAGCTGTATGATGTGTTTTAATGTAACAGAAGCTGTATGATGTGTTTTAATGTAACAGAAGCTGTATGATGTGTTTTAATATAACAGAAATCTTATGATGTGTTTTAATATAACAGAAGCTGTATGATGTGTTTTAATGTAACAGAAGCTGTATGATGTGTTTTAATGTAACAGAAGCTGTATGATGTGTTTTAATGTAACAGAAGCTGTTTGATGTGTTTTAATGTAACAGAAGCTGTATGATGTGTTTTAATGTAACAGAAGCTGTATGATGTGTTTTAATGTAACAGAAATCTTATGATGTGTTTTAATGTAACAGAAGCTGTATGATGTGTTTTAATGTAACAGAAGCCGTATGATGTGTTTTAATATAACAGAAGCTGTATGATGTGTTTTAATGTAACAGAAGCTGTATGATGTGTTTTAATGTAACAGGAGTGGTATGATGTGTTTTAATGTAACAGAAATCTTATGATGTGTTTTAATGTAACAGAAGCTGTATGATGTGTTTTAATGTAACAGAAGCTGTATGATGTGTTTTAATGTAACAGAAGCTGTATGATGTGTTTTAATGTAACAGAAGCCGTATGATGTGTTTTAATGTAACAGAAGCCGTATGATGTGTTTTAATGTAACAGAAGCTGTATGATGTGTTTTAATGTAACAGAAGCTGTATGATGTGTTTTAATGTAACAGAAGCTGTATGATGTGTTTTAATGTAACAGAAGCTGTATGATGTGTTTTAATATAACAGAAATCTTATGATGTGTTTTAATGTAACAGAAGCTGTATGATGTGTTTTAATGTAACAGAAGCTGTATGATGTGTTTTAATGTAACAGAAGCTGTATGATGTGTTTTAATGTAACAGAAGCTGTATGATGTGTTTTAATGTAACAGAAGCTGTATGATGTGTTTTAATATAACAGAAATCTTATGATGTGTTTTAATATAACAGAAGCTGTATGATGTGTTTTAATGTAACAGAAGCTGTATGATGTGTTTTAATGTAACAGAAGCTGTATGATGTGTTTTAATATAACAGAAATCTTATGATGTGTTTTAATATAACAGAAGCTGTATGATGTGTTTTAATGTAACAGAAGCTGTATGATGTGTTTTAATGTAACAGAAGCTGTATGATGTGTTTTAATGTAACAGAAATCTTATGATGTGTTTTAATGTAACAGAAGCTGTATGATGTGTTTTAATGTAACAGAAGCCGTATGATGTGTTTTAATATAACAGAAGCTGTATGATGTGTTTTAATGTAACAGAAGCTGTATGATGTGTTTTAATGTAACAGGAGTGGTATGATGTGTTTTAATGTAACAGAAATCTTATGATGTGTTTTAATGTAACAGAAATCTTATGACGTGTTTTAATGTAACAGAAGCTGTATGATGTGTTTTAATGTAACAGAAGCTGTATGATGTGTTTTAATGTAACAGAAATCTTATGATGTGTTTTAATGTAACAGAAATCTTATGATGTGTTTTAATGTAACAGAAATCTTATGATGTGTTTTAATGTAACAGAAGTTGTATGATGTGTTTTAATGTAACAGAAATCTTATGATGTGTTTTAATGTAACAGGAGTGGTATGACGTGTTTTAATGTAACAGAAATCTTATGACGTGTTTTAATGTAACAGAAATCTTATGACGTGTTTTAATGTAACAGAAATCTTGTGATGTGTTTTAATGTAACAGAAATCTTGTGATGTGTTTTAATGTAACAGAAATCTTGTGATGTGTTTTAATGTAACAGAAATCTTGTGATGTGTTTTAATGTAACAGAAATCTTGTGATGTGTTTTAATGTAACAGAAATCTTGTGATGTGTTTTAATGTAACAGAAGCTGTATGATGTGATGTGTTTTAAGCAATCAGCAGAATTCCTGCCTGCTCACTCAGCAGCCTACTGGCTAAGAAGCAATGATTTCCTCCAAGTGTACTGTCACAGCCCACTGACGCCAGCCATCCACCCTCATTAATCACTCCCTCGCGCTCTCTCTCTCTCTCTCTCTCTCTCTCTCTCTCTCTCTCTCTCTCTCTCTCTCTCTCTCTCTCTCTCTCTCTCTCTCTCTTTGTGTCTCTCTCTCTCCCTTGCTCTCTCTCCCTTCTTTCTCTCTCTCTATCACTCTCTCGTTCTCTCTCTCCCTTCTTTCTCTCTCCACCCCTCTCTCTCTCGTGTTCTCTTTCTCACATACATACATACATGCATACATAGAATAGAATAGAATAGAATAGAATAGAATACACTTTATTTGCCACCTTACATACATACAACAAAATTCACTCTCTGCATTTAACCATCCTGTTGTATAGGAGCAGTGGGCAGCTGCAGTGCCGGGGACCAGCTCCAGTTCTTCTTTCCTTTGCCCTGACACGCATGTCTTTTTGATGGTGGGAGGAAACCGGGGCACCCGGAGGAAACCCACACAGACACGGGGAGAACATGCAAACTCCACACAGAAAGGACCTGGGACGGCCTGCATGGGGTTTCAACCCAGGACCTTCTTGCTGTGAGGCAACAGTGCTGACCACTGGGCCACCGGGCCGCCCCATAATATACATACTACATCTTCTTGTTCCCTCTTTCTCAGGTGTCGCCACAGCTGATTTCTATAGTTTCCATCAGTACCCTGTGAGGGCACAGCACCAATGGCGGTCTTTGTTAACCCGGGCCTCGACCTTGGTAGGTCACCTAGGTACAGTGCTGGATGCCATCCCAGTACTCATGGACTTGCGCCCATGCCTGTCACCTAATAACTCAAGTTCAGGCGCAAACGCTACATTTCCCCAAAACGCACAAGTCCCCTGCACAATCCATGAGCTACCAAGAAGTGGGCTTTATATACCACGGTACCGGTGGAGAAGGGGGGCGTCCGTTCAAGCTAGCTTTGTGGATGACGGCTGCAACATGATATAGTACACGTCCTATAACAAAGATAAATTCTCTGTCTTGATCTGATAGCAGTGCAACATCCACGCGGTGTGCAGAGCTGCCAGATGGCTGTACAGAACATTTACTGAAGCACCATGCGCCACAAAAACCACCTGTCCGGCACTGCGGGTAATACACAAGTATGCACTGTGCTCCGATAACAAATGCAGAAAAGTGAGTTAACTAAGCACACCTACTAACCAAACTAAACGAAGACTCAATTTATAATATGAACGATTTGGAATCCAAGTGCCGGCACATCCACGTCACGTCGGTCACTGACTTGAGAGTGAGGAGATCATTATCTGCAGTATCTAGAAACGGTGCTTGTGCTTCCAGAGAGACACAATCATCTTAATGGGGTGTGTTCTGCTGTGCCAGCCTGGACTAGAGGACATGGAGGGTGAAGTGCTTGCGAACATGCACAAAAAACTGAATCGGATGCAGGTAAATCAAGTACGCGTGAGCTCCGTTAGAGGACGCTGACGCACCAAACACAATCTGAAAGATTTTACAAGGGTAAACTAGACAACCAAAGCTGACAAAAACTACACAGCTCTTCATTCATTTGAATTGTTGTGAATAAAAATTCAAATGATTTTTTTCTCCCCAGTTTTATCCGGTCTATGACCCCACTCGTCCGAGCCGTCCCGGTCGCTGCTGCCCCCCCTCTGCCGATCCGGGGAGGGCTGCAGACTACCACGTGCCGCCTCCCATGCATGTTGAGTCGCCAGCCGCTTCTTTTTACCTGACAGTGAGGAGTTTCACCAGGGGGACGTAGCGCGTGGGAGGATCACGCTGCCCCTCCCAGTTCCCCCCCCCCCCCGAACAGGCGCCCCGACCGACCAGAGGAGGCGCTGGTGCAGCGACCAGGACGCACACCCACAGACACGACCAGTTGTGTCGGTAGGGACGCCCGACCAAGCCGGAGGTAACACGGGGATTCGAACCGGCGATCCCCGTATAGACCGCTACGCAACCCGGACGCCCTAATCAGCGCCGTTCAGTGTCAACCCAACGGCAAGAGCAAGAACAGCCAAAATCCAGCTACCTTTGCAGGTCGTATCCCAACGCAAACAAGACCCAACGCAAGTTGAGGTACACTGCGTCTCGCCGAGTATGGCCGGAAACAAAGCAGCCAGTTCTGTCTGCCCCGAACTGTCGTCTCTTAAAATCCCCTACGTGACGTCACTCTCAGGCATCGTGAAGTAAGAGCTGATTAAGTGGCGAATATGAAACTACCTCTTTTAATTTCAGTTCCCCATCGGAGAGAGATGATCGTGAATGGATATGGGGACAACAATGGCCACCAGACAGGCTTTACGAGCCTGAACAGACGTCCAATTATTTAACCACACAGGCGTAGAAGGGACATTTGGGTTATGTGCCTTCCTTTGTTGGCTCCATAGCTCTTTCTGTTAGCAGCCTCCAGCCTGAATACACTCCACTGAGTATGTGGACGGAGGCCTTAAAATCGTCACTACGTCTTTTTGGCACCAGTCACGTTCCGTGTTTTTACTCCGGACAGTCATGCTGCGTAGGGCTCCGTCCTGTCTGTGAAGCGGCATCTCATAGGTGGCTCCCATTGGCTACTTGGAGAGCACCGTCTACGCAGCATTCAGCAGTGACTCCTGGTTAATGACGGATCTCTTTTCATGCGTGGCTTTGCTGCAGAGTCCCCTCGCTCTGACGCTGAGTGGTAGGAGGGGGCAGAAGAAATAAAGGCAAGACATGGAGCCGATGGGGGATCGGAGCCCTATACACAACCAATTCTCATTCCCAAGCCGTCAAATAACGACGCTTGGCCACGCCCCTCCGCGCCAGGTCGTCAAATAACGACGCTTGGCCACGCCCCTCCGCGCCAGGTCGTCAAATAACGACGCTTGGCCACGCCCCTCAGCTTCTGGGGTTTTCAGCTAACTTCAGTGTAAACCCTAAACTACTAATCAAATAATTGTATATTAATTGCGTTCATGATAATAATAATAATAATAATAATCATATCAACTATAATGGCAATAACAATGTTTAGTATACAATATGCACACAATAACCAAACCTGTAGTGGTTATGTCAGGATGCTGCACGCTTGGACGCCCTTGTGACCCTCTGGCGCTGGTGACGTCACAGAGGATGTAAACAAGTTACAAAAACACTCAACTAGCTGCCATCACTTTGTTGGCTGAGGAGCTTCTGTTGTGGCGCTACCCTTTTACAAACATCTGGGACACATGTGTGCAGTTAAGATGTAAATGCACTTTAGGTCTTGTTTCGTAAGCGACATACTACATTTATCTGGAATCCATGAGGATCCACAGGCATATTAATGAATGTCTCCTTGTGCAACGGATTGTGTGCAAATAAACAAATCCAAGCAGTAGCAATGAAGGATTTCAATCGGCTCCGTGCGTAACTGTAGTCCGCTGAATTCCGACTTCCGGTTTCTACGCTTGATACGTACAACTTGCAACTTTTCACCCGTTTGCTGGTAGGTGCAGGTGAAAGTCTGTCGAAAATTCTGCGCAGATCGTCGACATTTATCCTCGGCAAATCTCGCAGGCATCGCGAAAAACGTGCCATTGTCAGGCGCACGCGCCAACAAACGGGAAACCGGTATGACCGCTGCAGCAGATACCGGAAGTCAGTGGATTACAATTATGCACACAGCCGATTATCAAGGACACTTTCGTATTTTATTTTTTATTTTTTTGTGGAGAAATTGTTGAGGATATCATGAAACGGAAACCTTAAAATGGGACTTGAGGAAATGCTTCCGGGTGGTGAAGCGTTTTGTGACGAACGCCCTCGGGTTAATATTGGAGCGAATGGACGGCCGGAGCAGCTGCTCTGAGCGTCGAATATGGCCGCTGATGGGTTTACATCGAAGTTAGCAGGAAAGCCGGTGCGTCTCCTACAGACTAAAGGATGCCTTGCGCGTCCCTGTCAGACGCCGCGGGGCGTGGCCAACGCGTCGTTACTTGACGACCTGGGAACGGGAACTGGTTGCTATACACGGACTCTCCCACGGTGATGGATCATCGCGGGTTTAAAATCCCGAAGGCGCCTTTACACCCCCAGGTGAAGTCCGGAGGGTTCGATTCTAACCCTGCGCTAAACATGCAGTCTGTGCGCGGGGGGGGGGTGGAATGTCCAACCCCCAAACTTTACTGAGGGCAAATTCAGAATAGAAT
>NC_079222.1:48112368-48140645 GCF_029633865.1 Lampris incognitus
CATACTGTGCTCCTTACTACGCCTACTGCATACTGTGCTCCTTACTACGCCTACTGCATACTATGCTCCTTACTACACCTACTGCATACTGTGCTCCTTACTACGCCTACTGCATACTGTGCTCCTTGCTACGCCTCCTGCATACTATGCTCCTTACTACACCTACTGCATACTGTGCTCCTTACTACGCCTACTGCATACTGTGCTCCTTACTACACCTACTGCATACTGTGCTCCTTACTACACCTACTGCATACTATGCTCCTTACTACGCCTACTGCATACTGTGCTCCTTACTACACCTACTGCATACTGTGCTCCTTACTACACCTACTGCATACTGTGCTCCTTACTACGCCTACTGCATACTATGCTCCTTACTACACCTACTGCATACTGTGCTCCTTACTACACCTACTGCATACTGTGCTCCTTACTACGCCTCCTGCATACTATGCTCCTTACTGCACCTACTGCATACTATGCTCCTTACTACGCCTACTGCATACTGTGCTCCTTACTGCACCTACTGCATACTGTGCTCCTTACTACAGCTACTGCATACTGTGCTCCTTACTACACCTACTGCATACTGTGCTCCTTACTACACCTACTGCATACTGTGCTCCTTACTACACCTACTGCATACTATGCTCCTTACTACACCTACTGCATACTATGCTCCTTACTACACCTACTGCATACTGTGCTCCTTACTACGCCTACTGCATACTGTGCTCCTTGCTATATTATGCAACTATGCTCCTTATAGTGACCTCAGTACAGTTGGGCGGCGCGGTGACCCAGTGGTTAGCACTGTTGCTTCACAGCAAGAAGGTCCTGGGTTCGAACCCCAGGCCGTCCCGGGTCCTTTCTGTATGTAGTTTGCACGTGCCCACCGTGTCTGCGGTGGGTTTCCTCCGCGTGCTTCTGTTTCCTCCCACCCTCAAAAAGACATGCGTGTTAGGGTTAACACTCCTGCCTGTGCCCCTGAGCAAGGCAATGGAAAGACGAACTGCAGTTGGTCCCCGGGTGCTGCAGCTGCCCACCGCTCCTATGCAATAGGATGGGTAGCTCATTAGGGGGGTTTATTCTTGCCCAACGTGTTGTACATCTGAACCAAGTAGAGAGATGTCATAATGAACGTGTCTGATTAGTGGTCACGCTTGACTAACGCCAGCCTTTGTAGAGAGCGGAGTCGAGTAAATGAGCCATGAAAAGGATTGTTCCGGATTCGTCCCTCTTATCTACAAGCTTCTACCAAGACAGGCTGATCAGTCCGTCTTTACCCTGCGCTCGTTTCTGTCCTTAATTTCCAAGTGGAAAACTGTTGCCTGCAAATGCCCAAATGTCTTCCACAGGGTGGTTCAGAGGCAAGAGGGAGGGTGAGGGAGGGTGGGGTAGGGTAATCAAAGGATGAAGAGACTCCTTTATCTCTCTGGTTGAATGGTATGGTTATTTAAACCCAACACGTCTGTACGTTGATCTTTCTTGTCTCTTAAGTCCCGACTCTTTGGTGCGAGGCTTGTAGTGATCCGTTTTTTCAGCATTAAGAGGTGAGTGAAGAGGCGGCGTGGCGGTCTATTCCGTTGCCTACCACCACGGGGATCGCCGGTTCGAGTCCCCGTGTTGCCTCCGGCTTGGTCGGGCGTCCTTACAGACACGACTGGCCGTGTTCGCGGGTGGGAAACCGGATGTGGGTATGTGTCCTGGTCGCTGCACTAGCGCCTCCTCTGGTCGGTCGGGGCGCCTGTTCATGGGGGAGGGAGGGGGGAATAGCGTGATCCTCTCACGCGCTACGTCCCCCTGGCGAAACTCCTCACTGTCAGGTGAGAAGAATCGGCTGGTGACTCCACATGTATCAGAGGAGGTATGTGGCAGTCTGCAGCCCTCCCCGGATCGGCAGGGGGGGGGGCAAGGACCGGGACGGCTCGGGTCAGTAAAATCGTTTGTACATCGAGCTGCGTTTCCTTATGTGGATGCTACATTCTCTGCTGGCTGAAACCAGACCGGAAGTCAGCGAGTGTCCCTTTGGTTGAAAGCGCTTCCGCCCATAATTCACCGCGCTCTGAACCCGCTCATCAGCAAACCTCCTCCGGATCTCTCACCACATCAGCAATCATCCTCTGTGCTCAAGGTGGTGCTTGTTTTATGATCCATGCGCCATCTTAATTTAGAAAATATCCCTCCTGTCTTGAGCGATAGACCATCTGACTACAGCTGGGCGACACCGCCCCCTGCTGGCCACCTCTGGCGGTGCAAAATAAACTCCCAACTTGCTGAGTTGTTTTGGAAGCTGAGAGTAAGCTAATATTCATCATAAAGTTGCCTAATACGTCTAACTGTAGAGGTCGAATTGAAATCGTGTCGGTTTGGGAGTCGAACCTGAAGCCAAATTCTCTCTCAGTGGGTTTACACGTGTAAGCCACAACCAGCAGAGGATACCATGTCGACTTGTATGTATGAGCCATCAGATTATTTTCATAAACTTTTCGCAGGAACTGGTGATCCTCCATACATTTAGTATCAGCGAGTGCGTTTGAGTCACTGTTGGTACCTTCAAACTGGGTCACTGGGTCACACGTGCACTTGGCCACATGCACGTCTGCAAACATGTTAATTCTTCCAAGTCAGCCTTGCCGGCTTGTCAGCTCAGTGACGTCATGGTATCAGTGCGCTTGTCCGGGACTGTGGCACACATGCTGCACCTTGATCAGATCCAAAAATATCCTTGTGTGCACACACACACACACACACACACACACACACACACTCACTCACACACTCCAGTGCAAACAGACATAAAAAGACACATCACAATTTAAAGAAAAATGTGAGGCAGTGAGAATTCTGTGTGTTTTTCCCGCCACCTAGAGAAGAAAAAAATTGTATGTGAGGCATTTCATCTTCCTCCGTGCAGGTAGTCCCACACACAGAGTCCCAACAAACATCTCTGCTCAACATCCGCTCCACCCTCCATCCACCCACCCGCTATCCAAGCCGCTTACCCTAATTAGGATCGCGGGGATGCTGGAGCCTATCCCAGCAGTCATCGGATGGCAGGCGGGGAAACACCCTGGACAGGCCACCAGGCCGTCACACAGCCCCCCCCCCCCCACACACACACACACACACACACACACACACATAAGGACACTTTAGTCCGGCCGAGTCACCTGACCTACATGTCTTTGGACTGTGGGAGGAAACCGGAGCACCCGGAGGAAACCCACGCAGACACGGGGAGAACATGCAAACCCCACACAGAGGACGACCCGGGACGACCCCCAAGGATGGACTCGAACCCAGGACCTTCTTGCTGTGAGGCAAGAACCACCCTCCATAATGAAATATAAAAAAATACCCGTCACTGCTTTCCCAGTTCTCACTTTCATCTGTTTTCTCTATTCGGGAGTCGTGTGGACTGCACGCCAGCCAGAATGGGGCAGTATTGTCATTGTTTCGTATGAAACAGATATACACGTATCTGTGGGTTTGGCAGCAGGATGTTTGCCCGTGTGACCCGTTTCCCCTGGTTTTGTTAAGGGAGAGGAACACCAGTGCTCTGTTTTTGGACAATGACACCGGGCAACCATTCATTCACGATGAACACAACAAGACACAGCATCCAAGTTAAAATGCCAGGGATAGCTGGAGCTCCTGCTGAAGGTCGCACGGACTTTCGATCGTGATACCATCACGATTATGACCTGATTTACGTGATGTGGTCACGAAGGCTAGGGTTAGGGTTAGGGTTAGGGTTCTATCAGATCCTGACCACATCACGTAAATCAGGTCATAATCGTGATGGTATCACGATAGATTAATTAACGTGATGCCACCACGAAAGTCCTTGAGACTGGGTTGGAAGGTATTCACGTATAGCAGCTCCACAGGAAACACTCAGCTGCTGAGCTAGTCTGCAGTACAGTTTATCGGCCAACGTGAACTCCATAAAAATGGGGACACAAATGAAGTTTTCATCTACACTAACTTCATTAACATGCATATTATCATGGATTTCAAATAGATGTTTTGCAATTTGCAACAGATTGATTGTGGTTATGATTATGATTTTGATTACTGTAATGAGGGGAAATGATGCAGCCCACCTATTCTATAACAGTGTAAAGATAAGGGAAGGGGAAGGGGGATCAGGAAGTTTATGAGGTGGCCTGGGAGAGGAGTGGCACAGGAGGTGGAAGTCTTAAAGTACCATATGACCAGACTGCTGTACACTGGCATCCTTCTCCTGGATCTCCACCTTGCCGGGGTGGAGAAGCTTGTGTGTGCCAATGATCCCAAGAGCTATGCCATCCGGAGCTTGGCTCCTGGTAGGGTCACCCAAGATGGATAAGTCAAGGGGGAGGTTCCAGACGAAGTACAATCCAACAAAGACCTCAACGGGGGAACTGGTGGAAGATGTCTCCAGCTCACAACGGCAGTGAAGGTGGATGAAGGCTGCCGCAGAGGGTGGTCCCCAATGGTTTTGGTTCTCCATGCCATTGGACACTGGCCACCCCCTGCCGAGGGCCGTGTGGTGGCTGCAGGTACATCAGCCACTCCACGTAAAAAGCTGTCACGCACAGGCTTCCTCCCATTAAGTGGCTCCAGGATCAGACTTTACATCCACCTGAGGACCCAGAGGGAGGACAGTCGTATATGTTTGCACCACTGCAGATATCTAGTCAACTAGAAAAACAAGTTCTATGGGAGTCACTGTACATTGGATACAAACAGATGATAGAACGTGAATCGGCTGCTCTTGCTCGCAGACATTTTCCCAGTCCACATACCTACTATCACATTGCAGAACTACTGGAGGAAATCCGTTCAGAATACGGACTCACACTATTGTGGCTACTGTAACTGGCAATGCATCAAGCTTCTCACAAGAGTTCAATATCACAGTCGTGCCAGAGGAACAGGATGAGACAGACGAGCAGGAACAGGATCTTTCATTTGTAATAATAGATCCAGAGGGAGAAGAAGTGTCAGACTCTGCCATCATTCTCCCGCCTCACGTCAGGTGTTCCCCTCACACACTGAGTTTGGTTTCAACCACTGATGCCAAAAAGGGCAATTAAAGACAATTCAACTCTCTCCACGCTGAATCCTTCATCCAAGGCAAAGTGTTCAGCCCTATGGCATGCTCCTGGCAGACCAAAATAAGTGGAGATACTCAATGACGTGACCAACCAGCAACTGAAGACACCCTGCGTTTGTTGGTGGAATTCTCTTTATGACTGTCTGAGTCAGCTGACATTTCCTGAGATCATGCCTGCCTTACAACTCCCACCGTTCAAGGAGGTAGAGCTAGATTTCCTTGAGGAATACTGCAGAGTCCTCAAGCCCATTGCCGTTGCCATTGACCACCTTCAAGGTCAGACCTCATGCTACTATAGTGAGCTCATACCTACCCTGTTTTCTGCTCAGGCTCAACTACATGACCTGCAAGCCTCAAACCTGCGGTACTGCTCACATATCTTGCAAGCCATTACAGCTGGCTTAGAGAAAAGGTTCAGTAGCTTCTTACAGCTGAAGACTGATGGCAGTGAAGCCGTCCTGGCTACAGCAACCCACCTCAAGATGAGGTGTTTGCCTCCCAAACTAGCTGCAGAGAAGAAGAGGAGGCACCTCACCTGTTTCTGCACTCAGCTGAAGAGCTCGGCCTTGTGTCAGAAAGTGAGACTGCCTCATCAAACCCCACTGAGGAGAATGAAGGCGACTTCTTCATCTTCCCTGACCAGGGTACGGGTAAACTACTCTCACTTCAATGTCTTAAGGTTAAACTGCAATTTCATGAATTAATCGTCAAAAATGAACATTCATCCATTAAAAGATAAATGAGTAGCTAGTTTCATGTCACGTTTTTAAATATTTTTGTGATATTAAAAATCATTGAATTTAATGTAAATTCATAACAACCTTGTTTCCCTGTTTGCCTCTACTGTTTCCAATCCCAACAACAGGAACTGAGAGCCAGCTGGCCAGAGAGATGTTGCCCAGCCACAGCAAAGCAGAGTTGGAGACCCTTCACTTTCTGGAGGACACCAGAAAGAACCTGTCCTCTCTGGATTCATATCCACCGATCAAGCTACTCGCTGTGAGATTCGGCACCACTTTGCCACCATCGGCACCAGCTGAGCGTCTCTTCTCCTTTGCAGGCTGGTTTACCGCCCTCACAGAAGGTGATCAACAGCTGAACTGATGGAGAAGTAAGGTGTCTTCTGGAGCCTAACTGTTCATTTCCCCCGGTTGCATTTCAGCTGGCTGTTCACTCATTCAGTTAAAGGTCGCTTTGACTGACAGAAACTACCCAGCATGCACCCCTGAATTCACAGCCTCCCAACCCCAAGATACCCCGATTGGCCACTTCAAATCTATGATATGTGGAAATTAGCAGAGCTCATCTTTTCGTTGTGGGGGGGGGGTAAGGTGATATCAGTTTGTATTTAATGTATTTTCAAATTGCAAAAAAACTTGTATTTTAGTTAAATACATGTTCTCATACCAGTATTTTTTATTCTATGTTGATACATTTAATGAGCAAGTATTGGTAATTTGTAACAACGTATTTTTTTGATGAATTTGTGCCCATCTCATTTGAGGACTTGCTGATGAAATGAAGCCAGCTTAATTGTTAATCTGGCAACTTCAAAATCAAAACTCAATAACAATGTTATCCTTTCCATTTTTAAAATTTTTTTTAGTAGAAATGTCAAACTAGAAACAGTGAACTCTATTCATTTTACCGAGAGACTTTTTTTTCCTCTTTTATTTCATAGAAAAAAAACATTAAAAATACAACATACATATATTAAACCAGTAGGGAAAGAAAACGTTTCACAAGCCCATCGAACTCTATAGAATCAGAGGATAAGAATTAAAAAATGAAAATACAGGCAGACAAGACAGAACATAGTGAGATAACCTGTAGGCTTTGACATGGCTTCCAGCCCCCAGCCCCCCCTCCCCTAACCAAATCAAACAAAATAATAATAATAATAATGATAATAATACACATATGCCATACACACTACACTATTTAACCGAAATCCAGCATCACCATCCCTTCTTCCCCAGTCACAATAAAAGTGTGCCCCTCCACAAATCCACTAATAAACCCATCTCTCTAGCATAATCATACAACATATTAACACATCTTTCCGTTAAACCACATATAAAAACATTCCACACCTCAGCTTTCCTCTCCTCGTGATGGGCTGTATCCCTCCTTACTTTGACAGCAAACCTTGCATGGCCTAAAACATCAACTCCCATATTTTCGTAGTGTGTGTGTGTGTGTGTTAGTTAGTGTAGATAGAGGGACCGAAAACTAAAGCACTTATGATCCTAATTCTTATTGGAGGTGGTAGGTATTGTCTCGGAGAGTAAGGGAAAAAAATCCCAGAACATTAAAATGATGCATAATTATGCATAATTATGCAAAATATGCATTTTTCTAAAAATGGCTAAAAAAAACCACTTTTCTCGGCGTTTCAGATGATTCTGAGCATCTTTGGGGGGGGGGTGGGGGGGGTTAGGGGGCAGGGGGAAGGCGGTTAGCTGGCAGGATGAAGCGGAGGGAGATTTAGACGGGTGGATAACTGTCTTCTGGTAATTCAAAAAAAAAAGTTATATCGAGGGTAGAGCGGTTCGGACCGGCCCTTTAAGGAGGCGTGCGTTTCCACGGTCGGGGCGGGGGTTTGATGACGTCACGTGGCAGCCAGCGCCCTTTACTCGCCAGCACGCGCCCGGCCCCCAGACCCAGTAAGCGGACGCGGGGAGCGGTGTGTCTTTTTAGCGGGGCTGCGAATGACTGACTGCGGGGGTAAGTTAAGCTTTCACCGCCGCTGACCCCGGGGAGACTGCCCGTATCCGTCCGCCCGGCAGGCGGGAGAGGGGTGGTGAGCGGAGCTGGCGGCGCCGCGACGCCGCGGAACAAGCGTCAAAAGTGTTGAGCGCACTCGAGACTGGCTAGCCGCGCTAGCAGACGAGCGGTCCCGGCCGCCTCTGAGAGCCGGTGTTCCGGCTGAAGTCCGCCTGTCCGGTCCGACGCGCAGCTTTCTAATGGAAGACGTCTCTTAGCGAGGCGGAGAAGATGACGCCGTTAAACGTGTCATCTTCCTTTCTCCCACTTACTTCGCATAGTTCGGCGTTCTCTGTTTGACTTGTTGTCGTCTCCTTCGTAGCGTTGCGCGATACATTGTAACTATTATGTTCCTTCGTAGCGTTGCGCGATACATTGTAACTATTATGTTCCTTCGTAGCGTTGCGCGATACAATGTAACTATTACGTTCCTTCGTAGCGTTGCAAGATACATTGTAACTATTACGTTCCTTCGTAGCGTTGCAAGATACATTGTAACTATTACGTTCCTTCGTAGCGTTGCGCGATACATTGTAACTATTATGTTCCTTCGTAGCGTTGCGCGATACAATGTAACTATTACGTTCCTTCGTAGCGTTGCAAGATACATTGTAACTATTACGTTCCTTCGTAGCGTTGCGCGATACATTGTAACTATTATGTTCCTTCGTAGCGTTGCGCGATACATTGTAACTATTATGTTCCTTCGTAGCGTTGCAAGATACATTGTAACTATTACGTTCCTTCGTAGCGTTGCGCGATACATTGTAACTATTACGTTCCTTCGTAGCGTTGCGCGATACATTGTAACTATTATGTTCCTTCGTAGCGTTGCGCGATACATTGTAACTATTAAGTTCCTTCGTAGCGTTGCGCGATACATTGTAACTATTAAGTTCCTTCGTAGCGTTGCACGATACATTGTAACTATTATGTTCCTTCCCAGGCAAACGACAGCGGCTGTACGGAGACATGTCAGACAACCAGAGTGGGAGCTCCTCGGGCTCCGAAGAGGACTTAAAGCCGGAACCGGGACACGACGTCGGCATCGACGAATTCAGCGGAGTTCTCAATAAGGTGTGTTTATAGGTGAAACTTGATTTATCTTTGCAAAGTCGCCCATTGACAGTGCCAAGTGAGCCTGGTCATTTGTAACACTGAAGATGCTGACAGTGTTGGGCTGTCTGTCAATGTCAAGTGAGATGTCAAGTCAGGTCAGTTTTATTCGTATTGCCCAATCTCACACGTTACAGGTCTGCCTCGAGGGGCTTTACAGCAACACACGTCTTGTTGAGTTTCACACCAGTGACTCACTGTTGCAGCTGTGGTTTCAGGGCTCCGGTGCTGCCAGAGTCATCAGCTATGTATTATTTATTACAAATTTATTTAACATTCAGCGACAACTGATAACACTGGTCAACACAGTTTTTCTTGCATGGGGTTTTTCCAACGGATTCTAGCTAACCTTTGGGTGCTGAATCCAAATCTGGCATTAGATTTTGCCTATCGAATCAGGTTGTTGAGCTATGAAAAATCATTATTTTTGAGAAAACAGCAATTTTACACTTTAAGTTACAAAACACTGTTGCATTAGAAGATCGATAGATGCAAAAATGATTACAATGAATAAATAAACACCCAGCCTAGCATGAAATTACTTAGGAAATGAATAGGGGTCATTTTTATCCCCACCAAGATTGCCAGACTAGATGGTCAACTTTTGTAAAATCCTGAGTAAGGAGCATGCAGATAGCACAAAAACTTGACGTGATAAAGCAAATCTGAGCTCAGATTTGGATTCAGCAGCCCAAAATTAGCCAAACACAGTTTCCAAAGTCCATGCAAGAAAAAAAAAAACTATATTTTTGTAGACCAGTGTAAGAGTTCTCAGTTGACATGTTGGAAAATGATTTTGGCCAATAAATTGTAGTGGAAACACCAGTGACTCACTGTTGCACCTGTAGTTTAAGGGCTCTGGTGATGCCAAAAAGTACCCATTCCGTTAGCCAAGCCGCTTATCCTAATTAGGGTGGCAGACGGGGAAACACCCTGTACAGGCCACCAGGCCATCACAGGGCTGACACACAAACACACACACGTTCACACCTAGGGACAATTTGGTATGACCGAATCGCCTGACCTACATGTCTTTGGACTGTGGGAGAAAGCCCACGCTGACTCGGGGAGAACATGCACACTCAACACAGAGGACACCCAAGGTTGGACAACCCTGGGGTTCGAACCCAGGACCTTCTTGCTGTGAGGCGACCGCGCTAACCACTACGCCACCGTGCCGATGCCAAAGTCATCACCAATTTATTATTACTTATTACACGTTTATTTACCATTCAGTGACAACCGATAAAAGTTCTCAATTGACGTGTTGGAAAACTATTTTGGCCAATATATTGTAGTGGGGGCGGCACGGTGGCACAGTGGTTAGCGCGGTCGCCTCACAACAAGAAGGCCCTGGGTTCGAACCCCTGGGTAGTCCAACCTTGGGGGTCATCCCAGGTCGTCTTCTGCGTGGAGTTTGCATGTTCTCCCCGTGTCTGTGTGGGTTTCCTCCGGCTGCTCCACTTTCCTCCCACAGTCCAAAGACATGTAGGTCAGGTCGGCTATGCTAAATTGTCCCTTGGTGTGAATGTGTGTGTGTGTGTGTGTGTGTGTGTCGGCCCTGTGATAGACTGGCGACCTGTCTAGGGTGTCTGCCCGCCTGCTGCCCAATGACCGCTGGGATAGGCTCCAGCATCCCGTGACCCCGATTGGGGTAAGCGGCTTGGATAATGGATGGATGGATATGGGGGGCATGGGGCCCCAAAAAGTGGTGGCATGGCTCAGGACGTAGAACGGGTTGTCTAATGATCGGAGGGTCGCTGGCTCGATCCCCGGCTCCTGCAGACAGCGGGTTGAGACGTCCTTGAGCAAGACACTGAACCCCCAACTGCTCCTGATGAGCAGGTTGGCGCCTTGCGTGGCAGCATGGGTCTGCCGTCAGCATTTGAGCGGTGGCGTGGTTGGTAGACTGGAGAAGTACTTTATTACACAAGTATCCGCTGAATTTGAAATTCATCAGCTTCTTTGGATGGAATAAGTTTTCTTGTCTTTTGTTCACCCACATTAGTCTATTAAAATGGCTTTCTTTCGGGCGCCCGGGTAGCATAGCGGTCTGTTCCATTACCTAACAACACGGGGAGGGCTGGTTCGAATCCCCCTGTTACCTCCGGCTTGGTCGGGCATTCCTACGGACACAACTGGCCGTGTCTGCGGCCGGGAAGCCGGATGTGGGTACGTGTCCTGGTCGCTGCACTAGCGCCTCCTCTGGTCGGTTGGGGGGGGGGGGGGACTGGGGGGAATAGCGTGATCCTCCCACACGCTACGTCCCCCTGGCGAAACTCCTCACAGTCGGGTGAAAAGAAGCGGCTGGCGACTCCCCATGTATCGGAGCAGGCACGTGGTAGTCTGCAGCCCTCCCCGGGTCGGCAGAGGGGGTGGAGCAGCTCGAAGAGTGGGGTAATTGGCCGGGCACGACTGGGCAGAAATGAAAAATACAGATTTGTCGGTAACTGGAGCAAGTTAAGCAAGTTGACTAACAGGTGTGTGCGCGTGCCCCTGCTCATTTCCACCTCTTACTAAAAGGTACACTTTCCTCATGGATTTTCATGACATATACAATGCTGTGTGTTGGCTCTGCCCTCCGTTTTTCTATCGTAGTGTGTACTTGCTGGGTCAGCTTGACTACGGTTTTGATTAGTCTCGCAGGGATGGGCAACATGATCCAGAAAGGGCTGGTGTGGGTGCAAGCAGTTACACACCTGAGTGTACAAGTCAAGGTTCTTAGCAAAGACTGTTGGTTGACTAATAGAATCAGGTGTGTAGCTGCACCTGCACCCACGCCGGCCCTTTCTGAGTCATGTCGCCCGTCTGGCACGCACCTGTTGTATTAGTCTAATTTCAGACCGCTATGACTCCCTCTGGACAGACTGCATGCGGGCCTGTTCACCAAGCATATTAGGAGATTAAGCAGACCTTCACGTCTCAAAACCGTACCTGTTAAATCCTGCTAATCCGGATTCATGTGATAGGTTTTGTTTGGCTAAACTCAGTTCTGGCACCACATTGCCACCGTGGAAGGTCCTGGGTTCGAACCCCGGGATTGTCCAACCTTAGGGGGGGGGGGGGGGTCGTCCTCTGTGTAGAGTTTGCATGCTCTCCCCGTGTTTGCGGTGGGTTTTCTCCGGGTGCTCTGGTTCCCCCCACCATCAAAGAAGACATGATGTTAGGGTTAATACCCCCTGTCTGTGCCCCTGACCGAGGCATGGCGAGACCAACTGGAGTTGGTCCCTGGGCTCTGCACAGTGGCTGCCCACTGCTCCTAGCTACACAGCTAGGATGCTGCATGCATCTCATTTCTGTCCCTACTCCCCTAATGTTGGCCAGAAGTACAAGTGTTGGATGTTTATCGCAAAAAAAAAAATGTTTTTATAATATACAAACTTAAGAGTTTTTCTCTTCCAGTGGACAAACTATATCCATGGCTGGCAGGACCGTTGGGTGGTGCTGAAGAACAACACACTGAGCTACTACAGGTCTCAGGATGAGAGAGAGTATGGTTGTCGGGGGTCGCTCTGCCTCAGTAAAGCTGTTGTAATTGTAAGTACTGTTTTAATTATTGTTCATGTTCATGAGCATAAGTAAAAAAAACTGCCCCTTTGTCTGGGTAGCGTAGCGGTCTATTCCGTCGCCTACCAACACAGGGATCACGGGTGTTTGTGCGTGGCCCATCAAGGGTTTGCTATAATTTTCACAAAAATTAACTAAGCTGATCAGCCAACATGGTGCATGAAGAGACTATTGTGAACTGAGCAAAACATGAGTCCTGTGTGAAGTTTTCAGCTTTATCTTAAGTAATGATTAGGAGATCAATGCGCAAAATATTAGTAGAGGACCAATCAAATTGTTGGTAACGCTTTAGTATGGGGAACGTAGTCACCATTAATTAGGTGCTTATTAGCATGCAAATTAGCAACATGTTGGCTCTTAATTGGTCATTATTACATACTCATTAATGCCTTATTCTGCATGGCCTTATTGTACAACCAGTAAGCCATTAACTATGAGTTTTCCCTCTATAACCTCAGAAGTATTGCTTATTAGTAGTACCATCTCAATATGCTTTGCTTAGTATGGCCTTTATAAGGTGGTAGTACCACAAGAAGAGTTATTCTCCCTTACTAACACTTAATGAATATGGTCTGTTCTTACATAACAACACACAACACTACAAGTGTTCATAGTGTTAAATTACTGTAAATTAAGTTTGTGTTACTTAGAATATGTTCCCCATACTAAAGTGACATCTTGATCATTACTAATTCACTAGTAATTAAGTTTTTATATGTTCCCCATACTAAAGTGTTACCAAGTTGTTTAGTGCATCATTTTTGTATTTGCTTCCACATACCCTAAAATGTGGATAGTGAACCATTTGCCCTGAAGAGTCAAGTGTATAAAGGTTTTCATTCCAGCTGGGCTCTCCGTTAGGTGATTTCACAGGTTAGAGCACCTTCAGCCATAGACTAAGGGCTAATCAGTGGAAGTAGCTGGTGTGGAAATTGGTTGGACACAAAACCTGCATGGCTGTTGGTGGCACATGGTTCCCTACCTAAGAAGTAATGTATTATAAGGATTCTGCGTGTGCTTTGCTTGGAACACTCTAAAGAATTGGAACTGCAATAAAGAAGTTTAACTGACAATAATGATAATAGTAATAATGATAATAATAATACATTTAAATGACTCTAGAGTCGTGTTTAGGTGGCGCAGTGGTTAGCGTGGTCGCCTCACAGCAAGAAGGTCCTGGGTTCGAGCCCCGGGGTAGTTCAATCTTGGGGGTCGTCCCGGGTCGTCCTCTGTGTGGAGTTTGCATGTTCCCCCCATGTGCGTGGGTTTCCTCCGGGGTCTCCGATGTCCTCCCACAGTCCAAAGACATGTAGGTCAGGTGACTCGGCCGTACTAAATTGTCCCTAGGTATGAATGTGTGTGTGTGTGTGTCGGCCCTGTGTGATGGTCTGGCGGCCTGTCCAGGGTGTCTCCCCGCCTGCCGCCCAATGACTGCTGGGACAGGCTCCAGCGTCCCCGCGACCCTGAGAGCAGGATAAGCAGTTCGGGTATCGGATGGATGGATGGATGGATAGAGTCGTGTTTAGCCTATTGAGGGATTTTGACCATTTTCACTTGGGCGGCAGCCAAAATCTCTGGTGCCCTACTAAGGCAGGGCTGTCAAAGTCAAACTTACTGAGGGACATGCTGAGGTTTGTGAATAAAATCAGGGGCCAGACATTTATTACGATGATTATTATTGAAGAAATATAAGTAGGCTAGTAACTGCACTGAAAAAATACATTGCATGCAAGCACAATTCAGGTATAGTTTTTTTTCTCCATGTTTATGGCTAATTCATATCAGCAAAACTGATTAATAGAGCATTACGTTACCATAATGCTTATGCTTCATTTCGAAATGCCCCCAACTCTTGACTTAAGAGACACGTTGGCTTTTGTTTGAATTCACAAAATAAATATTCGGTTTCCCGTCTTCAGTAAAATGGTCAATATTCGTTGTCCACTTTTCTTTTTTTGTCCATTCTTTATCTTAGCTCCCTTTGGAAAGACATAGCATTTACATTGTTTGTAGAGGCAACCCTCTCATTCCCCGGGGAGAACTCCAACATGGCGGCACTGAACCGGGGACTTGTGAGTATCCCCACACCCACCCGGCGCCTGTCACCTTGGCCAACCCTGGAAAAGTAAAGAGTCCAGCCCCTCTCCAGGAATTTGGTACCAGAGTCCATGCTACGTGTGGAAGTGAGCCCAACTTTATCTAGTTGGTACCTCTCCACCTTCCGCACCAGCTCAAGCTCCTTCCCTGCCAGGAAGGTGACATTCCACATCCCGAGGAGCAGTCGGCGATACCGGAAGTCGGCACGCCCTGGTCACCGCCTTTGCCTGCTGCCCAGCCTGCATTGCACCCAACCCCAATGCTCAGCCCCATGGGTGGTGGGACCACAGGGGGACTGGAAGGCGTGCTGCAATTATTGGGGTGTCTGGGCTCAGCCTTAGAGATAGGGTGAGGAGCTCGGACGCCCGGAGGGAGCTCGGAGTAGAGCCGCTGCTCCTTCACGTCGAAAGGAGCCAGTTGAGGTGGTTCGGGCATCTGATTAGGATGCCTCCTGGGCGCCTTCCTTTGGAGGTTTACCGGGCACGTTCAACTGGGAGGAGACCCCGGGGTAGACCCAGAACTCGCTGGAGGGACTACATGTCCAATCTGGCCTGGGAACGCCTTGGGATCCCCCAGGAGGAGCTGGAGGGCGTTGCTGGGGAGAGGAGGGACGTCTGGAGTGCCCTACTTACTTAGCTTGCTGCCACCGCCACCCGACCCCGGAGAAGTGGCTGATGATGAATGAATGATATTATACTTAAGATAACCAAGTTCAGTGTGATGGAACATCATTTAGAGGCTTAACTTTTGTTTTTTGTTTTTTTTTTTTGCTTATGTTAGCAGATATCATCAAATATATTAATATTGTGTAAAATTCCTTGTGATCGCCATGATAACATTTTCCATATCCCCCCAGCAGCACTGGTGGTCATATTTATGTCATCCACTAGGGTTATAGTCGGAGCATCCTCAGGATTTGCCTTTATCCATTTATTTGACATTGCAGTTGTGATTGTGCAGTATTGTAATTCAAATTTTAATATCCGCAAGACCAAACCTTTTATATAATTAATGTATTTCTTGCACTTTGAATTGGCTGGTTGTCTTTCAGTTGAAACATTTGACAACTCCTCTTTTCTCTCTGTGTTTCTCTTATTTGACTTCTTCTTCAGCCCCATGAGTTTGACGAGTGCCGCCTTGACGTCAGCGTAAACGACAGTGTGTGGTACCTGAGAGCCCAGGACCCGGAGCGCAGACACCAGTGGATCGACTCCATCGAGCTTAACAAGGTGAGACAAACGCTCACTCTAACCCCCCCCCCCCCCCCCATCTACACCACACACATCACACATGGCCTTCTGTGTGTCCTCACCAGTCACATGTTAGCCACAGGATCATTTTTTTCTATCGTGTGATGAATATAGATATCCTATACATGATCTTTATATACATTAGCATGTATACACTCTATTATGCTGAAAATGTGCTGCATTTGCTGCTGAAGAGATGTTCTATATGGGCTTAATTAGGGGAATAACTTTGAAATATTCATATGTATAAATAAATTGAGAGCCTACGTATACGGAAACATGGCTTCACTTACAAAAAGTGTGGGTAGCGTGGCGGTCTCTCTGTTGCCTACCAACACGGGGATCGCCGGTTCGGATCCCCGTGTTGGTAGGCAACAGATAGACCGCCACGCCGCCCGGCTGCCCACGAGTCCTCTTCTTTAGCAAGCTGTATGTGTGTAGCGAGTGTGTCGCACTTATTCTATGCACGTGTGTGTTTCTATCAGAGTCTCAGCGAGGGGAAGAGAGAGAAGGGGGGAATCCAGGAATCTGCCGTCATCCGTCCACTGCTGGTACGTTGGCTGGCACGTCTCTGGGACTGAGAGCCCAGCTCATCCATAGCGTGGCACATCTCTAGCTGTACTTATAACTCTGTGTGTGTGTGTGTGTGTGTACACCTGTGCATGTGTGTCTCCTGTCTCCCAGAAGGCGTTAGGGGTGGGAATCTCTAGCAGCTCATCTCTCGTATTAATTCTTCCGATGGTTGTTTTTGCGTACTGTGACTGTCATCATCCAGTCTGGGCTTGATCCCGGCCGTGCCGTTGGCCCCATGAGAGTCCATAAGGGTAGCCTGGACATCAGTGTGTCATCCCTTGCTTAAGTGTTTCGTTTTTCCATCCTTGGGGCTGTGCACTTGCACGACCGAAGGTTGTTTTTGAGCATTCAGTTTCTGAGGTGGGACGTAAATTGAAGTGGGGAGAGGCTGAAATCAGTGAGCTGTTTTTAAAGTTGTATTTCAGTCAGGGGACGCGAACGAAAGGGAACAGCGACGAAAGTAAAAGACCAGTCTACAAAAGCTGACACGGGAAATTCACCGTGAGGTAAACTCACCCCAATTTAACGACTCGAAGTTTGACCGTTCCCACATTTTCAGTTCAGATCTTTTGCCCTCCCTCGTTTCTGGAAAGTTGTGGGTCGGCTCGGCTAATGTCACCCCGGAAGGGCGATGTGTACTTCGGGACGCCGTTGGCATGTCGTCGAGCCGGGGCTGTTGTTAAAATCCAAGATTTGCCCACGCAGTCGGGTTTTCCAAATGAAGGATGCCGGTTGGAGTTTTCCCCATCTCCACTAGCCGGAGGCTGAATCTGACTCCACGCATGGTGCACTTGTTACTGTTGTGTTGTTGGCATGTTTACGTTTCCCACTGGTTTATTATTAAGCCTTCAGATTAAACCCTCATCAGATGTAGACTGGCTGTATTTATCTAAAATAAGAAGGGCTGTTTCGGAAAGTCTTCAGAGGAGATCAAGATGTCAAACAGAGTTATAGAAGATGGATTTTGGAGTTTTAGTGTCGATGCAGAAATTTTTCAAATTGGGTTTTTTTCCCTCTCGCCCTTAAAGCTGAAGTAGGCAACATGAGCAATGCAAATCCTTCCGCCTCCCCCTCTGCTGCCTCGTATCCCTCCGCTAAGCCCCGCCCACCGAATGACCTCCGCGTTGCTCTTCAGCCCCTTACACTCGTGTCCAACCAGGAAACGTCAAAGCGAGGCTGATGGAACTTATAGTTGATAATCTGTCCATGTAAAAGGTGATTTTTTTTTCAGCGACCCTCTTAGTGGCACTCCTTAAGTGATTGAGTGATGGGGAGGCGACCCTCTGAATATAATCATATAATACAGACCGCAGACCCCTGCCAGCTGGACCAATGTTCAAGCATTGATCCGTCACTCGGGCGTGAATTGATCACATACTCATGCATCTACATTTGTAGAACAGCCAATAGGAACGCCCTCCCTCTGTAAAATGACCTGTGATTGGCTAAAATCTTCCGTCACAGACTAGATTTTCTAAAGCCTGAATGCAGAGCCAGGGCGGCACGCTGGTGCAGGGGTTAGCGCGGTCTCCTCACAGCAGGAAGGTCCTGGGTTTGAGCCCTGGGGTAGTCCAACCTTGGGGGGTCGTCCCGGGTCGTCCTCTGTGGGGAGTTTGCATGTTCTCCCCGTGTCTGGGTGGGTTTCCTCCGGGGGCTCCGGTTTCCTCCCACAGTCCAAAGACATGTAGGTCAGGTGACTCGGCCGGACTACATTGTCCCCAGGTATGAATATGTGTGTGTGTGATGGCCTGGCGGCCTGTCCAGGGTGTCTCACCCCCTGCCGCCCAGTGACTGCTGGGATAGGCTCCAGCATCCCTGCGACCCCGATAAGCAGTTTGGCTCATGAATGAATGGTTGCAGAGCTAAGAGGAGGTGCAGAAGTCTGGTTTTCCCTCAGACCACTTGAATTACAGTACGCTGAAAGGTTATTATGGAATTTTTCCCAAATGATGGCAAAAAATAAAAAAACTGCCTACCCCAGCTTTAAAGGAGAACATCGAAATCATTAAGGCAAGTAGATTGAAGAAATTAAGAGACTTCGTCATTTCGGTTTAGTATGCAAAAGTAAATGTAACACGTTTCTATAGTAGGACAGAAAGAAGAGATTTCAAACCACTGACAGCTCTGTACGCCACGAGCAACTGCCACATACATTTGATTATTTACTACACATTTATAAACCGTCATACGTACAAATAAAACTGGCTAGTAGGGTTGTGCAGTGTTCATCCCACTTGTAATCGTCCTGGAACCACTCGATAATCCGTTATCCAGGCTGATACCAAGGGACGAGTCAGACATCGGGACGAGTCCTGTAAAATACTGGGTAATTAGAAAGGCCAAGACCTGGGAGAGAAGTTACGACAACGTAAGAAACAATCGAGGCGTTAATTTAATGTTTGCCAGTTTTATTTGTACGTTTAATTGCACTTTATTTATGTATCGCCTGCTGCCCAGTGACCGCTGGCATAGACTCCCGCGTCCCGCGACCCGAATTCGCATAAGTGGCTTTGACAACGGATGGATGCAACTTTAATTGAAATGCTGTTACGGAAAAAGGTTGTTGTGCGCTGTTGACACGATGTGCCCGAAACCCCACACTTGTGTGTGGTTCTGATAGCTCTGAGGCGACGCCGTGGTCCTGAATAAGCTGACATGGATGAGCAGAAGGAATCCGCCGCGCCCATAGTCTCCCCTCCGAGGACGTGCGGCGCTCATTTCCAGCCCCGAATTTGGGAAACCTCCTCATATCGCCACTTATTTCTCTCCGTTCACGAGGGAAACTATGACTGAGTCAGCTAGAGCGAGAGGGAATGAGTCACCCACTCATTTACCCCCCCCCCCCACACACACACACACACATACTACCCCTCCTCCCTCCTAACCCCATCACAGTGAGTCACCATTCAAGATTTTTCCCTGCTTGGGAGTGCCCTGCTTCCCTTTTCTCACACACATGGCTCGAGGAAATCTCGGGCCATGTGTCCACATTCTCCCGGGAGACACAAAACATCAGCACCGCCTCTTCAGTGGCTTGAGAAAAGGGAATCTCCAAGCGGGTCTCTACCAGAAATCTCAGATTTAATTTGTGGAAGAAGCCCTGCCCAAACACTGATGAGCCGTGTTGCGTAATAAGGGCGTGTCTGCACATTATGTGCGTTGAGATTATGGGTAAGACTGAGTTATCCCTAGATTCAAGTTTAGCAGGTCAGCAGACTCGTCATGAGGCCCTGATAAAGGTAGGGCCATCGTTTACGGCCAAGTAGTCCGCGTTGAAGAGAGATTTGGAACGTGGTCTTCGGTTTTGCTGCTAGATAGCTCGGTAAGTTTAAGTAAGATAGAGTTTTTTTTTGTTCAGTACCAGTTTGACGCTTTTATCTCCCTTATCGTTGAGAGGTGGAGGTGCGTATGTACTCTGGAGCTGAAATTGCCCCGTACATACACCCACAAACGCTCAAACAGTCAAGCAGCATTTGCCTTAAACTTGCTGCATTGACAATTGGGTTTGCATGCCCGCTCGCATTACGTATCGCTGCTGTCGACATGATAGCCTGCATCTGACAATAACTGCTTTCACTCCCCCCTTTTCTGTCTTCTCCTCCACATGTATGGGAGGAGGCATGTGGTAGTCTGCAGCCCCCCCCGGATCGGCAGAGGGGGTGGAGCAGCAACCGGGACGGCTCAGAAGAGTGGGGTAATTGGCCGGACACGATTGGGGAGAAAAAGGCGGCGGGGGGGGGGGGGGGGTCCAAAAAAAGAAGAAGATTCTAGAAATAAATGCATGTTTGCCTTTAAAGTGGTCAGTATGACTGTCTGCAGTGTTGAGCTGTTGTCAGTAGGGTAGCAGGAGCTCAGCTGAAGTGCAGCCTGCGTTGATTGAGCTCCGCCGTGAACAAAGTTGCTTTGGGTTATTGGCCCAGCCTCTGATAAACAGCAGCTATGTAAACCTGCTCCCCCTAGTGGCCGGGCTGAACGTTGCTTTTGCTGACATTCTTCTGGCCCTTTTTTCGAACGTTCCCCCGTCCCGTCTCCCGCAAACTTGGACACCGAGGCTCGCATGAAAACAAGGAAAGGGGAACCCGGCAGTTTCACAGGAAGTCACCTGATACTGCGTCCTACGGTGTCACGCTCGCTGCCCGGTCACATTGTACTTATATGCAGTGTGTCTGTCGCAATATGCCCTCCTTTTTTTTTTTTTTTTTTAGCAAATAGACCTTCCTTAGAATCCGAAGACATCATAAGACTGGATAATCAGTGTTCACCCCCCTGACAGCTGCCTTACCACAGAGGTTTTGTATATTATTATTTAGCCGTGATTAAGCAGCCAGCGGGGCTTGCCAGATCAGACCTCGTAAGAAACTGGATCTTAAAGTTAAGGTGTTATTTTCTATTGAACGTCGTTTTACTGATCCCGAGTGTAACGTGTTTGGCTCTGAGCCTGTGAAGGATTTCAATTCCCCCCCCCCCCCCTGCTATTCTGGATTTGCCTTAAAGGGCTATTAAACCCTCTTCCCCGGCGAGGAGGAGACGTATTACACATATAAGCACACCTTTCACACCACCGGAAACGTAGTTGTTGTTTGGTGTTTGTCCTCGTAATGAAAGACCTGTCAATCACTTCGGGATTGACGGCAGCTTCCGGTTGTGTGTATTGGTAACGGGGCTACCCTTTTGTTTTTACATTTGAATTGATGATTGTACTCTCATGTGATGCCAGCGAAGCCCTTGTGATGTCACTTTATATTCTGCGTCCCGTACTCCATGTCGTATGGCTGCAAAAACGGTCGACAGGGGCACAAACCGGAGACCCACACCACAGTTGTCGAGCTGCGAAATGCAAATGACGCGTCCGCTCCGGCAGTCATTCATTTAAAAAGGCACAATATTTTAAAGTGCAAATTATTGTTCTTAAGTGTTGACATTCATCGTTCCCAGGCGATTGTGTAATTTTGCATGTGATGGAGAGGTTGCCGGAAATTTCACGTGATCTTTAAACCAAGACACAAACACATGGACGACTGTCATGCATGTGACGTGGTGATCTGATTTGATTTAGTGCCGTCAGTAACGTTCAAGAATTTTCTAGTCAATTCATTCATTCGGGGAAGAAGACGGTGTTGAAAACTGACGTGGCCCTCCGTCCGTCTGTCCTGCAGTGCACCGGCGTGTGGGGAGTGCATGGCACACTGGGCAGCGGGATAGAGGATTTGATTAACACAAACCTCGATTAAAAACTTGTGGTTTTACACCACAACACCCGTAATCGGCGGGGTTCGTTGCAGCCGAGCTGTTGTGGTTGGGTTCTGTGTGAGTGGGTTTTGAGAGTTAAAGGGACATTTCACCAACGTCGTCATGATGTCTCTAAAATGTACGCAATGCTTGCCAATGTTGTCTGTATGTCTGCAGCCCACGACAGTAAATTTGCTAACTTCTGCCGTCCACTGACCTCGGCGGATGGCGGGAGAACCAAAAGGCTGCACCGACTGCCCATGCAGATTATTAGTAGCAAACTCTCCCTTGTGGCGAATTAAAGTGTCGCTCCTTGTCTCACTGCCAGTATGTTCCTGTATTTTTATTTTTATTTTTGAAAGATTTTGTTCTTTAGTTGAACCTGATTGTTACTATGTGCTTCTCAGCTAAGCTGCCTAGTGAAAATATAGCAATAACTAACTTGTCTCTTCCTTATTTTGTCCGCTGTTTTCCTGCCTGTCCATCTTTTTCCTCAAGCCTGAGTCCGGATACGGCTCAGAGTCCAGCCTGCGGAGACATGGTTCCATGCTATCTCTCGCCTCAGCCACCAGTGGCTACTCTGCTACTTCCACCTCCTCCTTCAAGGTTAGTTCCCTGCCTTGCTTCGGCTGCAGGACACCATCACAATCACATTTATTGTTATGTAGTTCAAGAACAGACAAGGAATTTGTCTTGGTATGTTGCTGCAAGAGGGAAAGATTAACGGTTAATAGTTGAGATAAACGTTAAAAGAATAATAACGTATATATATATATATATATATATATATATATTTATACAAGATCTTCTTTTGGCTGCTGCCGTTGGGGGTCGCCACATCCGCTTCCAGCTCTTCCTGTCCTCTGTCACACCAGCCACCTGCATGTCCTCTCTCACCACATCCATAAACCTCCTCTTTGGCCTTCCTCTTCTCCTCTTCCCTGGCAGCTCCATATTCAGCATCCTTCTCCCAATATACCCAGCATCTCTCCTCCACACATGTCCAAACTATCTCAATCTTGCCTCTCTTGCTTTGTCTCCAAACCGTCCAACCTGAGCGGTCCCTCTAATATACTCACTCCTAATCCTGTCCTTCTTCATCACTCCCAACGAAAATCTTAGCATCTTCAACTCTGCCACCTCCAGCTCCATCTCCGCCTCCTGTCTTGTCGCCTAACCATACAAGATAGCTGGTCGCACAACCATCTTGTAAACCTTCCCTTTCACCCGTCCATCACAAATCACTGCTGACACCATTCTTCACCCACTTCATCCCGCCTGCGCTCTCTTCTTCACTTCTGTTCCATACTCCCCGTTACTTTGAACAGTTGACCCCTAGTGTTTTTTTTCGGGTGTCCCCCCCCCCCCCCCTTTATGCCCAATTGTATCCGGCCCTCTGCCGATCCGGGGAGGGCTGCAGACTACCACATGCTTCTTTCCCATACATGTGGAGTCGCCAGCCACTTCTTTTCACCTGACAGTGAGGAGTTTAGTTAGGGGGATGTAGCTCGTGGGAGGATCACGCTGTTCCCCTCGGTTCCCCCTCCCCCCGAACAGGCGCCCCGACCGACCAGAGGAGGTGCTAATACAGCAACCAGGACACGTACCCACATCTGGGTTCCCACCCGCAGACACAGCAAATTGTGTCTGTAGGGACGCCCAAACAAGCCGGAGGTAACACAGGGATTCGAGCCAGCGATCCCAGTGCTGGTGGGCAACGGAATAGACCGCCATGCCACTTGGATGCCCGAACCCCCAAGTATTTAAACTCATCCACCTTCGTCGCCTCTACTCCTTGCATCCTCACCAGTCCGCTGTCCTCCCTCTCATTCACACATATGTATTCCTTCTTTCTCCTACTTACTTTCATTCCCCTTCTCTCCAGTGCATACCTCCACCTCTCCAGATGCTCCTCCACCTGCATCCTGCTCCGCTACAGATCACAATGTCATCCGCAAACATCATAGTCCACAGAGACTCCTGCCTGATCTCGTCTGTCAACCTGTCCATCACCACCGCAAACAAGAAAGGGCTCCTTGATGTAATCCCAACCCCACCTTGAACCCATCCGTCACTCCTAACCCACACCTCATCACTGTCACACTGCCCTCATACATGTCCTGCACTACTCTTAAATACGTCTCTGCCACTCCTGACTTCCTCATGCAATACCACACCTCCTCTCTCGGCACCCTGTCATATGCTTTCTCTAAATCTACAAAGACACCATGTACCTCCTTCTGGCCTTCTCTATACTTGTCAATCAACATTCTCAAAGCAAACATCACATCTGTGGTGCTCTTTCATGGCATGATACCATACTGCTGCTCGCTGATCATAACCTCTCCTCTTAACCTAGCTTCTATTACTCTTTCCCATATCTTCCTGCTGTGGCTGATCAACTTTATACCTCTGTAGTTGTTACAGTTCTGCACATCACCCTTGTTCTTGAAAATCGGTACCAGTATGCTTCTTCTCCACTCCTCAGGCATCCTCTCACTTTCCAAGATTGTGTTAAACAATCTAGTTAAAAACCCCACTGCCATCTCTCCTAAACACCTCCATGCCTCCACAGGTATGTCGTCTGGATCAACCGCCTTTCCACTCTTCATCTTCCTCATAGCTGCCCTCACTTTCATTTTTGCTAATCCACCACACTTCCTGATTCACTATCCCCTCATCATCCAACCTTCTCTCTCTCTCTCGTTTTCTTCATTCATCAACCCCTCAAAGTACTCCTTCCACCTTGTCAACACACTCTCCTCGCTTGTCAGCACATTTCCATCTCTATCCTTGATCGCCCTAACCTGCTGCACATCCTTCCCAGCTCGCTCCCTCTGACTAGCCAATCGGTACAAGTCCTTTTCTCCTTCCTTAGTGTCTGACCTGTCATACAACTCACCATACGCCTTTTCCTTTGCCTTTGCCACTTCTCGTTTTGCCTTAAGCCACATCTCCTTGTACTGCTCTCTACTTTCTTCATGTCTCTGACTATCCCCCTTCTTCTTTGCCAACCTCTTCCTCTGTATAATTTGCTGTACTTCCTCCTTCCACCACCAAGTCTCCTTGTCTTCCTTCCTCTGTCCTGATGACACACCAAGTACCTTCCTAGCTGTCTCCCTCACTATTTCTGCAGTGGTTTTCCAGCCATCTGGCAACTCTTCACTACCACCCAGTGCCTGTCTTAACTCCACCCTGACCTCCACACAACAGTCTTCCTTCTTCAACTTCCACCATTTGATCTTCGGCTGTGTCTTCACTCACTTCCTCATCTTGGTCTCCAAAGTCATCCTACAGACCACCATCCGATGCTGCCTAGCTACGTTCTCCCCGTCACCACCCTGCAGTCCCCAATCCCTTTTATGTCACACCTTCTGCATAAGATGTAGTCCACCTGTGTGCACTTTCCTTCACTCTTGTACGTCACCCTGTGTTCCTCCCTCTTCTTGAAATATGTATTCACCACAGCCACTTCCATCCTTTTCGCAAGATCCACCACCATCTGTCCTTCCACATTCCTCTCCTTGACACCATACCTACCCATCACCTCCTCATCACCTCTGTTCCCTCCACCAACATGTCCACTGAAGTCCGCTCCAATCACCACTCTCTCCTCCTGGGGTACCCTCTCCACCACCTCATCCAACTCAGTCCAGAATTCTTCTTTCTCCTCCATCTCACACCCAAATTACCAGGCGTATGCGCTGATAACGTTCATAACCACACCTTTGATTTCCAGCTTCATACTCATCACTTTGTCCAACACTCTCTTCACCTCCAACACACTCTTGACATACTCTTCCTTGGACAATAGTACTCATTCAGATCGTTAGCCAGGTGCAAGTCAAGAGTGGAGTGGGGGGCTTTCAGTTTGTAGTTGGTGATCTGTCTGAGGCTCTTCCAGACACAGGCGGAGTCGTTTTCTGAGAACTGCTGTCGAAGAGGCTCAGAGTTTGAGAAACGTTTAGCATTTCTCACAGCCTTGCTAAACCTGTATTTAGACTCTAAGCCGGACCTTGTCCCCATGCCTAAACGCTTCCTCCTTTTCCAACCTTAGCTGTCTTGAGTTTAGCTGTAAACCAAGGGGTTTTGTCGTCGTTGTAACGAACCCTTGTGCGTGATGGCGCTCAGCTGTCCTCACAGAAGCTGATGTAGGAAGCTGATGTAGGACACCACAGCCTCAGGGTACTCATCCAGACTGTTGCTGGAAGTCCTGAAAACATCACAGTCGGTACAGTCCGAGCACGCACGACGATCCTCCATAGCTTCAGTGGTCCAATTCCCAGATGTTCTTTGGGGGTGTAACGGTACATGTATTCGTGTGCGGAACTTTTATGCGTATAGGAAGTTAATTTAAAACTCCGAGGTTGCCGCATAACAACTTTCGCACAGGGGCCGGGCGTTGTATGTCCAGCTATCCCACTAAGTATGTGCGCACACACACTCACACGCATGCCACAGAGAGACTGCCGGTAACTTAGCACAGCGCAGGCTCGCCGTTATGGCAGACACAGATAACCGTGACTTCTGTGTACCGTTACTCCCCTAATGTCCTCACAACGGGTCTAGAGAGTTTGAATTTCTGCCTGCATGCAAAATCAGGTGGACCACGATGTGGTCAGTGTCCTGGGGCCAGCCAGCGGTACTATTAAAACAAATACGTCCACCTTCAGTTTTGCCGGAGAGGTCTGTGTCCTGGTCTGCTCTGGACAGCCGGAAGCCGGCCCGCTGCAGGACAGGGTCCGGTATTGATCCACACAGCCAAGTTTCCGTGAAGGAGAAAATGCAAGATGAATTAAAGTCTCTATTCTTCCCCACCAGTAGGTGGCGTTTATCTAGTTTGTTGCAGTTGATCGCATGTTGGAGAGAAATACTCCTGGCGACGTAACGACGGAGTGTGTCGTCTGCTTCTGCAGAGATGCATGGTATCGCCGGCGCGTTTCCCTCTCCTCCGGTGTGCCACTGCGTGAACTAAGGTGAGCGCACCTCCGACCAAAATGTCCAGGGATTCCCCAGACGGGAGGAGGAAGTTTGGAGATAAATCCGCGGACGTTGTTTCCCTGGTGTGCGCGAGCTCTTCCCCGGTGAAAGAGCTCCAGGTACCGTCGCAGAACACCGAGTTCGCGCAAACAATGCGCGCCAACACACCGAGGCTGCCGTCCGCGGCGCCATCTTGGAGCATCGTGAGACTCTTGGCTCTAATCTTGTGGACTGATCAGATGTTTCTGTTCACACATGTGGGTCGCGCGGTTTACCAGCTGCATATCAGTGAATGTGGTGACATACTAACTAGAAGAGTATTGACATAACTCAAGCTAAACAAGTCCTCTGTGTGTTCCCCAAGAAGGGTCGCAGCCTAAAAGAGAAGCTGGCAGAGATGGAGACCTTCAGAGACATACTGTGTCGGCAGGTGGACACGCTTCAGAAATACTTTGACAGCTGTGCGGACGCCGTATCCAAGGACGAGCTGCAGAGAGACAAAAGTAAGAACCGGTGTCCCGCTGCTTTCCCCAGCTGACTGTCTTGGGGACTCAGAAACTGGGGGGGGGGGGGGGGGTTATATTCGGGATTCACCTGTTATGTGTCCATCCATCCGTTATCCAAACCACTTCTCCTGCTGTCAGGGCCGCGGGATGCCCAGCAGTCATTGGGCGGCAGGCGGGGGAGACACCCTGGACAGCCGCCAGGCCATCACAGGGCCCCCCTCCCACACACACACACATATACACATATATGTGTATTTTTTGGAGGGGGTTTTTCTCCCCAATTGTACCCGGCCAATTACCCCACTCTTCCAAGCCGTCCCGGTCGATGCTCCACCCCCTCCGCCGATCCTGGGAGGGCTGCAGACTACCACATGCCTCCTCCGATACATGTGGAGTCGCCAGCTGCTTCTTTTCACCTGACGGTGAGGAGTTTCACCAGGGCGGATGTAGCGGGGAGGATCACGCTATTCATCCCCAGTCCCCCCCCCCCCCCCGAACAAGGGCCCCGACCGACCAGAGGAGGCGCTTGGTGCGGCGACCCAGGACACATACCCACATCCGGCTTCCCACCCACAGACACGGGTAGGGACACCCGACCAAGCAGGAGGTGACACGGGGATTCGAACTGGCGGTCTCCGTGTTGGTGGGCAACGGAATAGACTGCTACGATACCTGGACTCCCCCAGTTATGTGTATTTTTGTTTTATCTGGTTCAGAGTGTTTGGGCCAACATATGCAGTAGAACAGGAAGACAGTAAGAACAGTGAACCTGCCCTACGTTTGTTCTGAGTAGGGCAGAAGCAGCAACACAGGGCCCTGCCTAAAGAGTTTTGGTCTGGGATGGTTTATAAAATGTTTGGGCTTTAGGAGAAACATGTGCAGAATCTTGTGTGGAATGTGTTTGTCTGCCTGTTACTGAGAGAGCAGTCATTATGACCCCTCTGTCCTCCTCCCTCTTACTCACCCCCCTCTCTGTCTTAGCTGCCAGAACATTTGCTCATGGCAGTTTGTGCTTTGTCACATCATTGGTTGCCTGTGGACGACCACAGAGAATGAAGCCCTGCTTTTGTTCCGTTTACCTCTCTC